>NC_136272.1:14060397-14162897 GCF_964187855.1 Myxine glutinosa | reverse complement strand
AAAAATGAATGTGCAGCATCTAACTCAATATGTCGAAATGTCACACACATCCATGCCCGTGGGATTCCCACGGGTGACCCCGCAAGTTTGCATTGACGTTCGTCGACGCACTCGTTCGCCCGTCTCATTCGCTTTCTTGCTACATCCTGTTCAAGTGTGCATTCTTCATCGATCGTCTCATTCATTTTGGAAATAGAAGTTTCCACGCAGCGCATGAATTGTCACTATCCTCAAGAGGAAGTGTCTCGTAATCATCAAATGATAAATGGCAAGTAAATTATATTGTGGAAAATTAAAGATTTCAAATAAACCTATTTAAAGTGTATGCGCACATAACTAATAAAAAAAACGAAGAAATATCTCTCGGTAATTTCCTGAAACATATTTTACTTCCGGCTAATGTTGAATGAAATAAAAACGAAGAAATATATGTCGGCATCATTGTTGACGTTTTTGTGACGACTGTCATCAAACGAAAAAGTAATATATCTTATAGTGTAGCAGCATAGCAAACCTGTTGTGCATTTTGTGATACAAGCACCAAATTTGGTACACTAGTAGACTATCATATTGTTGCAGATATGGGACTTGGCCTCAATATCCGCTTGTAAATACTCCCCTATTTCCCCAATACTCCCCAACTATCCCCAATCCCCCATTCCCTAGTCCCATTGCCTGTAAATAACACTCTGTAGAACCGACCTACCCCTTTTTCCCCCATTAAATGTCGTGCCCAGGTTCACCGCATCTCACGTAGACAACTATAGGACATCTTGCTAGTTATTCTTAGTCTATGTCAGTTAAGGACTCGTTTCCATTAATTCTGACTCTTCGTTGCACGAAATTGTGATCGTATGGCACCAGTAGTGAGTTTAGGACCTCCCCTTACCTCCTCCCATCTTCCCCATGAAACAACAACAACAACTACAACAACTACAACAACAACTACAACAACAACAACTACAACTACAACTACAACTACAACAACAGTGGAGATGGGGGCGGCGCGGCGCGGGGGAGTGTGCGTCCTCACACCGGCTCGGTTAGCCGCCATGACCATGCGCTCCGACGGGGTTACCACGAAGGGGCTCCCTGTCAGCCCCTCGTCAAGGGCGGAGCCGGTAACCCCCCCGCACGCACCCAATGAGAAGCAACGGGCCGATTCCATCTGGGGCGGAGCTAACGAGCCGAGGGCGTGTCACTCCCCGCCGGATATACGCAGCCACTTACCGGACGTGACGTGAGATGCGCCCCCGACTGAAGAAGACAAGTCACGACCTTCGAGCGCTGAGTGAGGCCTCCCGCATCTCTGGACCGGAGCGGGTCGATTCTGTCCTTGAGCCAAGAGTGCACCTTGAGCCATCGACTACCCGCTTTCCTTGCCATCAATCCCCGTGTGAGTCAGTTTTGTCCCGTTTATCTGTCGTCTGTCGGGGCTAATATAAGAGTGTGTCTAAGTGCCTGTCTTTCTATGCTGTCCCTCTCATTCCTGTAATCTGACCTTCCGCAATATTATAACCTCTTCCGGGGGTCTTGAGAACTGAACCCTTGGTGTCGTGTCATTTTAATCCCAGCCGTTGTGTCCTTTTCCATCATTGATTTAGCATAGCGCGACTTAGTCAACGTTCGAGTATAATCGGGTAAACGTGCAGGCGCGGTCATACCAAACCGCTCGGTAGACCAACATCCACAACCGCGTCTGTAACAATTGGTGTCAGGAGTGTCGGATTCGAACCTGGGACTAAATTTATTAGGCCCAAATTTTGGAACACCAATTGTACCACTAGGGTAACAATTGGTGTTGGGAGGTAGAATTCGATCCAGAGCGCGTTTCCCGCGCTCGAAATTATAACGACGAAATTTGATTTGTTTTACGGAAATAAAAACCCGAATTTTGAAAGTCGCGCTATGGCGGATCAAGACAGCTGGGGTCCGGTAGGGGAGAGTGAGGCAGGGTCGGTCCAGGACCAAATTGAGGGACGCGAGGAGTGCGAAGCAGCGAGGGTAGCAGACGCACAAAATAGCGTCGTTGCGCCCGACGTTGCGGGGGCGCAAAATGGCGCCTCGCTGGTCACCGCGCCCGCGACCGTGGCAGCGCCCCTGGTGGATTCGAACCTTTTCCTCCTGCAAATGAGGGCCCTTATGGAACAAATGGGTGAGCAATTGGGAGACCAAATTAGAGGTTTGAAAAGCAGTATGGGACAAATGGGGAACCGGATGGAGGCTCAGAATGAGCAATTGGGGGTAATGGGGAACCGGATGGATGCTCAGGGTGAGCGATTGGAGGGCAAAATAGGGGTAATGAGGGACGAAGCGAGGGGTACCGGAGAGGGGTTAGACAATAATTTTAAGGAGTTAGACAAGAAATTTGGGAAGTTAGACAATAATTTTGAGGGGTTAGACAACGGGATAAAAGAGGTGAGAAATGGGTTAATAGGGTTAGAAAACAGTATGGAAGGCAAATTGAGGGACATGAGGGACCAAGCGGAAAGGGAAGTTAAACAAATGGAGCAGCAGATAGAGGGGGTCAGAATGGGGGTAGAAACTAAACTGGATGCTCACAGGGAGGAAATGGAGCAGATGAGGGTGGCATCTGGGCAGGAGATGCAAGTGATGGGAGAGGAGATCAGAAGAGGAGTGAGTGAGGAGGTCGGAGGAGTGCGCGAGGAGGTGAGGCACTGTAAGGAGCACATGGAGAAGGAGGTGAGAAAGGGGACTGTAAAGTTACAAGGGGGCATAGAGGACCTGACGCAGGAGGTGGAACAGCTGACGGAGGGACAAAAAGGACTAACGGAGCAGGTTCAAAGGAACACTGCGGTATTAGGAGGTTTAAAAGCGACACAAAACGACATAAAAAACGACTTAATAGCGACAAAGAGGGAATGTCAGATGGTACGTGAGGGACTGACAGCGAGGTTGGACGAGGTGGTAGAGGTAATGGAGACGAAGGACCGGCAGGTGAGGACGCACCTGGAAACGGTCAAGGTAGCCTTAGAGGACGAGCTTGAGGAGACGTACCGGGGAATAAAAGAGGTGAAGCAGAAATTAGAAGAAGTGGAAGAAGGGGTGAGCGAAATTAAGAAGCGACGGAGAGAGGATAAGAAGGAGATAAAAGAGGAGATAAAAGAATTGGTCCAAAGTCTGTGTTTGGATCGTGATGATGTGCTCATTAACCGGATGAGGGATTCGCAGGTGATGGAGGAGAAGCGAAAAGGAAGAGGACCCGGTGTAAGTGGTGACCAATATGGTCGTGCGTATGATGCGCCAGGGGATTTAAGAAGCTTGGGGGTCGAGATAGACCCGGGTGTTCGTGAGAGGCCGTTGGTGAAGTGTGCGACAGGTCTGGTGTGCGAAAAAGGAGGTGTGCGAGAAAGTCCGACTCTGGGGTGTGTGAGGAAAAAGTGCGGAAAAAGTGCGTGCCAAGGAGTGAGTGTGCTGGCGAGAATGAGTCGGTCGTAGCGCGTGTGCGAGGGAGCACATGGAAGCGCGGTGTGGTGAGTGTTACAGAGGGTGTAACGGGAGAGTGTGCGCGAGAAAGGTGTGTGACGGACAGGTGCATGAGGAAAGAGTGCGCTGTCAAGAGTAAGGGTGAGTGCGCTGTCAAGAATGGAGGTGAGAGTAGTGAGAGTGACAAGGAGAGTGAGTTGGTTGTGACAGGTGAGCGAGGATGTACACCTGGGATGGAAGGATGCACATCTGGAATGGTAGAGCGTGAGTGGGAATGCACGCTGGAATTGGTAGTGAGGCACGTGGTTGGGTGTGCGAATGAGAGCACACCTGTGATTGTCACAGAGGAGGGGGCGCGAAGAGGTGTGTTGGTGAGGTGTGCGACCAACGAATGTGTGCCAAAGTGTTCGGTGGTCAGGTGTGTGACCAAGGCTGTGAGTGGAATGGGTGTACCGAGGTGTGTAAGGAAAGGTACGAGGAGCATGGAAACGGCTGGATGTGTGAGCAAGGAACGGGCCGCGGGGTGTAAGCGTCCAGGTGAAGCATCGACGTTAGACGGGGTAGAGTTTAGGTCGACTTTTAGCCGAATCGGGCCCTCGGTGCGTGCTGGGCCTCGCTTTGAACGGCCGCGTCCGTGCTCCACTAGGCGGAGCGGGCAGCCCGATAGAAAGGGTCGTCATGGCGACCACTTTTTGTTGAGGCATTCCGGCAGGTCGAGATCGGGACATTGGATGGCTCCACGCCGAGATGGTGCGTGGGATCTCGGCCCGGGTAAGCCCCCGTCCCTGCCCCGAATGCCGGACGCATCCAGCCGCTGGCGCAGAACAACCCGCATTCATGGCTTGGCTTTACGAAGCCGGGCTTTGGACAGGAATTGGCGCATCGAGAGGCATTAGTGAGTAGACTGGGTGATGAGGTTAGTGTTTTGGACCCAAAATTAGAGAAAAACAAAATTTGATGATTGGCAAGGGATTGGCAGTAGTGATTGGCAGATGATGGGTAGTGATTGGCAAATTTTTAATTTGTTGAAATTTGATGTGCGAAATTGGTAGTGAGCGATGGGCCCGGTGGGTAAGGCTGGCATCCCTGCCACCCTTCCCATAGGTGGGGGCAAATGCGCAATAGCTTATGGGGTTGATGGCAGTGAAAACTAGCCCGGGTGGGTTAGGTTATATTGTAGGGATCTAGCGAAGATGACATTAGGTGACGTTAAGTTTAGTTAGTGACTGATACCTGTAGTGGGGACGCAGGTAGATTAGTGTGGATGATAATGACGTGGGAGCGCAATAGTTTAAAGGGACGACTGGGAAGCGCAAGTTTCAGAGGGGAGTAGTTAGGTGAGATGATGCTGTGTGAGAATTGAACAGGTGTGATTGCACAGGTGTGCAACTGGACAGGTGTGTGGAGCAGTGTGTGAGTAGTGAGTGTTGTGGATCAGCGCGAATGCGCTTGGGGAGAGAAGGGTGCAGGTGGCACCAGGTGTGAGAGCACAGGTGTGCAAGTAAAGGTGTGTGGAGAGAGTTGGAGTAATTGGTACGGAGTGGTGTGCATGGTGCGAAGGTGTGGATGGGGGAAGAGTGGACCCCTTTCACGAGTACCCGGGGCGGGTAGTGTAAGTGTTAGGTAGAGGGTATAGGTAAATTGTGGTTGGATATTGGCATCTGTGGTGCGGGTGACAGAATGGTATTTGGATGGGTGCATTAGTGTTGTGGAAATGGCTGGGCGTGTAGCCTGTTAGTGTGTGTAGTTGGTTGGGCACTCCACCACTGTGAGGATGTCGGCCAGGTGAGGCCGCAGGTGGGCTCTGGGAGCCGATAGTTGTGAGTGGGTGCCTGAGGATCCCGGGTGTGGATCGGGCAGCCCAGTGCCAGAGAGGGCACCGAGTGGGGAGAGCGCCAGAGGGCCTTCCCCAGGTAGTTAGGTTAGGGTAAGGAGCAGGTAAGCTCGGAGGCAACTGCAGTGGTGGAGGTGTGCAGGTGGGTAGACCCACTGGGAGAGGTACACGCCACAGCCCAGAAATTGTGCGAGGGCACCGGGAGATGAATCGGGGGAGTGAGACCCCAAATTGAAAAGCACCACAGTTTGGCCAATGGGAATTGGTTTTTAGAACCCATAGTGTAAGAGGGCCAATGGTTTGGCCGGAGAAAGACCCCGGGTAGTGTAAAGTTGTTAAAGTCATTTAGGAAATAGTTAGGATTGATGAACCTGTCGCACCATACGCAGCCACTTACCTGTGGTGATGATGATGACTCCACACCTGTGTTTTCTTTGTTCTGTGTGCAGGAAATGAGAATTGCTGTGTGGATTGGTGAGACGCATCACGACGTGGATGAGACATTGGGGTGATTCCATCTCTCCCTCCCTAGGAGGGACTGATGATGAATTGGTAATGGCAAATTTTGATGAGTTGAAAATGGCAAATTTGATTGGTTAAGAGGGAGAGAAGACGAATTTGGTATATGGGAGGAACGGGGAAGACAGTAGGGACGTTTGTTGATTTGTAAAGTAGATGTTTATGGGTAGTGTTGTGTTTTGTGGATACAGTAAGGGGTAAGGGAGGGGCCATGTAGGTTACCTGGTGGGGGGGGGGGGGGCGTACGGTAGGAACGTACCTGTCTCACCTGGTTCCCATGTGCCCCCAGTGTGCATTACCTTACATTGCGTGCACTTTTGCGCCCTTACCACCTTACTCACTTGTCTGCTTCTTTTGTCTCCCACCTCTGAGGATCTGGCTTTGGGGTAGAGAGAGAGGAGAGAGAGGTGCTGGCTACGCAGTTGTGGGCCTGCACTTTCGCTGCTTGCTGCCTGGATCGATACACCATATGGACCGCAATGTTGGTGGCCACCCACAATGGACCGCAGTTCTTTTGCGGCCAAGCACCACCCGTGGATGGACCTATGGGTCAACGTGGCACCTATGCCATACAAGGTGAACCACTTATAGTTGGCCCCCTGACGGCCACAATACAGAAATGGACGCGGTTGGCGCCTTTCTTTATTTTTTTGAAAGAGGCAAGAACACCAAGTGCACCACACGAAGGCAAGACCAGCGGCAGAACATCGGCCGGCTGCGACACCACCGGTGATTTATAAACACTTTATTGGTGCACCGGATGGTGCTGACTGTGTTATGGGGTGGTGCTTTTGATGCTTGGAAGGGGTGCTCTGCACATTATTAAAGGCCATAAGGCCACAGAGCACTCGTGGGTTGGTGTATCGATGCTGGCATGCGTGCTCTCTCTATGCATAACATCTGCATGTGTTCCTCCAAAAACAGGTCCTGGATCGTAGTGTAAATATCAGCGTAGTCTTGTGTAAATAATGCTCCCTACCGGCTGTATGTTTAGTTTGCGAATTCTTTCCGGATTCGGTTATCCTGTGGGTGTGTTTCTGTGAGGAGAAGGGTGCAACGTCGCAGGGGGACATATTTACTCATTTGTGAATATCTGTAAAACTGTCGCACTCAGGGTAGAGTTAATAGTAGAGGGAACTACATCTGAGTGCCACACTAAAATAGGTAAAAATTTATCGGGTCGGGACGCCCCGAGGGTAGAGAAGGGTGCAATGTTGCGGATATGGGACTTGGCCTCAATATCCGCTTGTAAATACTCCCCTATTTCCCCAATACTCCCCAACTATCCCCAATCCCCCATTCCCTAGTCCCATTGCCTGTAAATAACACTCTGTAGAACCGACCTACCCCTTTTTCCCCCATTAAATGTCGTGCCCAGGTTCACCGCATCTCACGTAGACAACTATGGGACATCTTGCTAGTTATTCTTAGTCTATGTCAGTTAAGGACTCGTTTCCATTAATTCTGACTCTTCGTTGCACCAGAATGTGATCGTATGGCACCAGTAGTGAGTTTAGGACCTCCCCTTACCTCCTCCCATCTTCCCCATGAAACAACAACAACAACTACAACAACTACAACAACAACAACAACAACAACTACAACAACAACAACAACAACTACAACAACAACTACAACTACAACAACAGAGGAGATGGGGGCGGCGCGGCGCGGGGGAGTGTGCGTCCTCACACCGGCTCGGTTAGCCGCCATGACCATGCGCTCCGACGGGGTTACCACGAAGGGGCTCCCTGTCAGCCCCTCGTCAAGGGCAGAGCCGGTAACCCCCCCGCACGCACCCAATGAGAAGCAACGGGCCGATTCCATCTGGGGCGGAGCTAACGAGCCGAGGGCGTGTCACTCCCCGCCGGATATACGCAGCCACTTACCGGACGTGACGTGAGATGCGCCCCCGACTGAAGAAGACAAGTCACGACCTTCGAGCGCTGAGTGAGGCCTCCCGCATCTCTGGACCGGAGCGGGTCGATTCTGTCCTTGAGCCAAGAGTGCACCTTGAGCCATCGACTACCCGCTTTCCTTGCCATCAATCCCCGTGTGAGTCAGTTTTGTCCCGTTTATCTGTCGTCTGTCGGGGCTAATATAAGAGTGTGTCTAAGTGCCTGTCTTTCTATGCTGTCCCTCTCATTCCTGTAATCTGACCTTCCGCAATATTATAACCTCCTCCGGAGGTCTTGAGAACTGAACCCTTGGTGTCGTGTCATTTTAATCCCAGCCGTTGTGTCCTTTTCCATCATTGATTTAGCATAGCGCGACTTAGTCAACGTTCGAGTATAATCGGGTAAACGTGCAGGCGCGGTCATACCAAACCGCTCGGTAGACCAACATCCACAACCGCGTCTGTAACAATATTATGAAAAGATCTGGATATTGGGCCATCTCAGATTCAGAGATTTGATTTTTGCAAGATTTCGATTCGATTGGGATCGAAGAGAACACCTTCTTCGTCTTCTGTACAGTGAAGTTGCCAGCCCTGAATTCTCTGGCTACATCTGGGTGCTTCATTGGGAGTGCAACCGTGTCCCTCAGGTGAACAGGGACACACCTGGCATAGTGTGTGTGGTCTAAGGCATGGAACCATGGGACCAGTTCCGTCAGGGCATCAAGGTACGTCGTGAATGAAGCCTGCCGCAGAGAACGCACGTAGACCAGTACCAACATCTCTAGTTCCAGCACAGTTGCCCAGTACTGAAAGTTGGGAATGTCTTCTCCTCTCTGGTGACACCAGTCTTCGAACTCAGGCAGGTCTTCTGCATCATCAGCATATGTCATACAGTGGCGTTCATACGCACGGTGTTGCAGGATGTGCAGTGCCGCTGCAGTGATTTGATGAGCTCTTCTTGTGCGGGTGACGTGGGCAGCTCGTAGGAAGGAGTCGGCCGTCCCTGGCGTTGCAATCTCAGCTTGCAAAATCTGCAAATCTTGCAAAAATCAAATCTCTGAATCTGAGATGGCCCAATATCCAGATCTTTTCATAATATGATAGTCTACTAGTGTGCCAAATTTGGTGCTTGTATCACAAAATGCACAATTCTTTTGAATATTTGGGCTAAGCCGCCCCACTAAAACGATATCTATAGGTGTGCAAAGTGTCAAGTTAATCCATCCTTCGATGCCTGAGCCTTAGGCGAACAAACTTTTCAAGTCCTTGCATTATAGTATGATTTTCCTTGGTGGCCATATTGGATTTTGGACGTCATCTCGAAAATAAGTGACATATGAAATGTACCTTTCCCTGAATCAGTTTCACTGACCTCAAAAACCCCTGATTTGATACCTCATTTGTCTATCTGTGACTTCTACAGCCAGAGATATATGATATTTCAGTTTTGCTGGTGGCATTTTGAATTTTGGCCAACATCTTGGAAAATCTGAAACGGTCAGGATGGCTCCTCGGCTAAAATCAATTGATAGGTCCAAACGAAGCTCCATACCAAATTTGGGACTTTTGTCCGGCTTGTAACATTACGCCTAAAAATTGTTGCTAAGCCACCTGACTATCACATGCAGTGTTATTTGTAAAAGTTTGGTCCATAAGCACGAAAATAAAAATGGTAGTTTTGTAAAGTCGTTCCCCCAGAAATTATTGCTAAGCTGCCTAACTAGATCAATCACATGGGGGTTAAATGCATGTTCCAAGTGAACTCCAATCGGTGGAGGCGTCGTGGTGCACCGGGCTAAGGCGGGCCACGATGACGTATCAACGATGCGTACTCGAGAGCTGTAAACGGCAAAGGTTCGAATCCTCGACCCTGGGCCCCCGCAGGTGTTGCGCCGCGGAAAATGAGCCTCACGCTAAAGACGTCCGGGCGGACGCCCCGGGCACCCGGGCCTCCACCCTTTTGAATCCAAACCAATTAATCAATAATTAATCACTGAAAAGCGAATTTATGCATTTGAAATCGTCCACCGTTCCTTGTCGTGACGTCACATTCAACGGCCATAAAATGAAATGTTGTTGTTTTTTTGAAGGATATTTAAATAATCTCGTTGACCCTTAAGGACTTATATATATATATATATATATATATATATATATATATAAAACCCTTCGGTTTATAATTATATATAAAATCGATGGACCATCCACAGGGTAAAGGAAAGAATAAAAGAAAAAAATATCACTTCCCGTTCCAGATCCAGGAAGTTGACCCCAAGAGGAAGAAGAAGAAGAAGAACCACCCTTCGGCTAGTCACTCGTCACTCGTCACGTCAGTCGTCAGTCGTAGTCCTCGGGCACACTGAAACTGTAAGTGTCATGTGCGGCTGTCATACGGGTTGAAGGCACGAACAGTGCACCAAAATCGAGCGTCATTATATATCATAAATTAATAATGCACTATATCCTGCCTCCAAAGGTGCGGGCGACAGTCCCTGACCGAGCTTTGTTGGTTTATTGGTTTATTCCCAAAGATGGATGTTCCATTCACCGTCAGGAGCATTCCCAAAGATGGATGTTCAATTCATGGTGAGGAGCATTCCCAAAGATGGATGTTCCATTCACGGTGAGGAGCATTCCCAAAATTAGTCACGTGAAAAAGTAAGTACCCGTGTACAAGTAAGTACACGTGAAAAAGCTCCGTCTCCCTGTGCCGCCCCGTCTCCCTGTCCCGCTCCGTCTCCCTGTCCCGCTCCGGCTCCCTGTCCCGCTCCGTCTCCCTGTCCCGCTCAGTCTCCCTGTCCCGCTCAGTCTCCCTGTCCCGCTCAGTCTCTCTGTCCCGCTCAGTCTCCCTGTCCCGCTCAGTCTCCCTGTCCCGCTCAGTCTCCCTGTCCCGCTCAGTCTCCCTGTCCCGCTCAGTCTCCCTGTCCCGCTCAGTCTCCCTGTCTGCGGGCGACAGCTCAGTCTCTCTGTATGGAGTGGGAGGGAGAGAGCAGTGGGATTGGTAGAATATGGAGTGGGAGGGAGAGAGCAGTGGGATTGGTAGAATATGGAGTGGGAGGGAGAGAGCAGTGGGATTGGTCGAGTGAAGTATGGAGTGGAAGGGAGAGAGCAGTGGGATTGGTAGAATATGGAGTGGGAGGGAGAGAGCAGTGGGATTGGTCGAATATGGAGCGGGAGGGAGAGAGCAGTGGGATTGGTCGAATATGGAGCGGGAGGGAGAGAGCAGTGGGATTGGTCGAGTGTGGAGTGGAATGGAGAGAGCAGTGGGATTGGTCGAATATGGAGTGGGAGGGAGAGAGCAGTGGGATTGGTCGAGTGACGTATGGAGTGGAAGGGAGAGAGCAGTGGGATTGATCGAATATGGAGTGGGAGGGAGAGAGCAGTGGGATTGGTCGAGTAAAGTATGGAGTGGAAGGGAGAGAGCAGTGGGATTGGTAGAATATGGAGTGGGAGGGAGAGAGCAGTGGGATTGGTCGAGTGAAGTATGGAGTGGAAGGGAGAGAGCAGTGGGATTGGTCGAATATGGAGTGGGAGGGAGAGAGCAGTGGGATTGGTCGAGTGAAATATGGAGTGGAAGGGAGAGAGCAGTGGGATTGGTAGAATATGGAGTGGGAGGGAGAGAGCAGTTGGATTGGTAGAATATGGAGTGGGAGGGAGAGAGCAGTGGGATTGGTCGAGTGAAGTATGGAGTGGGAGGGAGAGAGCAGTGGGATTGGTAGAATATGGAGTGGGAGGGAGAGAGCAGTGGGATTGGTAGAATATGGAGTGGGAGGGAGAGAGCAGTGGGATTGGTAGAATATGGAGTGGGAGGGAGAGAGCAGTGGGATTGGTAGAATATGGAGTGGGAGGGAGAGAGCAGTGGGATTGGTAGAATATGGAGTGGGAGGGAGAGAGCAGTGGGATTGGTAGAATATGGAGTGGGAGGGAGAGAGCAGTGGGATTGGTCGAGTGAAGTATGGAGTGGAAGGGAGAGAGCAGTGGGATTGGTAGAATATGGAGTGGGAGGGAGAGAGCAGTTGGATTGGTAGAATATGGAGTGGTCTTTTGGTATAATCCTGGGTTAAATGTGCATCCACCTTTTGGTATAATCCTGGGGTAAATGTGCATCCACCTTTTGGTATAATCCTGGGTTAAACGTGCATCCACCTTTTGGTATAATCCTGGGTTAAATGTGCATCCACCTTTTGGTATAATCCTGGGGTAAATGTGCATCCATCTTTTGGTATAATCCTGGGTTAAATGTGCATCCATCTTTTGGTATAATCCTGGGTTAAATGTGTATCCACATTTTGGTATAATCCTGGGTTAAATGTGCACCACCTTTTGGTATAATCCTGGGGTAAATGTGCATCCATCTTTTGGTATAATCCTGGGTTAAATGTGTATCCACATTTTGGTATAATCCTGGGATAAATGTGCATCCACCTATTGGTATAATCCTGGGGTAAATGTGCATCCACCTTTTGGTATAATCCTGGGGTAAATGTGCATCCACCTTTTGGTATAATCCTGGTTTAAATGCGCATCCTCCTTTTGGTATAATCCTGGGTTAAATGTGCATCCACCTTTTGGTATAATCCTGGGTTAAATGTGCATCCACCTTTTGGTATAATCCTGGGGTAAATGTGCATCCATCTTTTGGTATAATCCTGGGTTAAATGTGCATCCACATTTTGGTCCAAACCTGGGTTAAATGTGCATCCACATTTTGGTATAATCCTGGGTTAAATGTGCATCCACCTTTTGGTATAATCCTGGGGTAAATGTGCATCCACCTTTTGGTATAATCCTGGTTTAAATGCGCATCCTCCTTTTGGTATAATCCTGGGTTAAATGCGCATCCTCCTTTTGGTGGAAACCTGGGTTAAATGTGCATCCACCTTATGGTATAATCCTGGGTTAAATGTGCATCCTCCTTTTGGTATAATCCTGGGTTAAATGCGCATCCTCCTTTTGGTGGAAACCTTGGTTAAATGTGCATCCACCTTATTGTATCATCCTGGGTTAAATGTGCATCCATCTTTTGGTATAATCCTGGGATAAATGTTCATCCACCTTTTGGTATAATCCTGGGTTAAATGTGCATCTACCTTTTGGTAAAATCCTGGGTTAAATGTGCATCCATCTTTTGGTATAATCCTGGGTTAAATGTGCATCCACCTTTTGGTATAATCCTGGGTTAAATGTGCATCCACCTTTTGGTATAATCCTGGGTTAAATGTGCATCCACCTTTTGGTATAATCCTGGGGTAAATGTGCATCCATCTTTTGGTATAATCCTGGGTTAAATGTGCATCCACATTTTGGTCCAAACCTGGGTTAAATGTGCATCCACATTTTGGTATAATCCTGGGTTAAATGTGCATCCACCTATTGGTATAATCCTGGGGTAAATGTGCATCCACCTTTTGGTATAATCCTGGGGGTAAATGTGCATCCACATTTTGGTATAATCCTGGGTTAAATGTGCATCCACCTTTTGGTATAATCCTGGGTTAAATGTGCATCCACCTTTTGGTATAATCCTGGGTTAAACGTGCATCCACCTTTTGGTATAATCCTGGGTTAAATGTGCATCCACCTTTTGGTATAATCCTGGGTTAAATGTGCATCCACCTTTTGGTATAATCCTGGGTTAAATGTGCATCCACCTTTTGGTATAATCCTGGGTTAAATGTGCATCCACCTTTTGGTATAATCCTGGGTTAAATGTGCATCCACCTTTTGGTATAATCCTGGGGTAAATGTGCATCCACTTTTTGGTATAATCCTGGGTTAAACGTGCATCCACCTTTTGGTATAATCCTGGGTTAAATGCGCATCCTCCTTTTTGTGGAAACCTGGGTTAAATGTGCATCCACGTTTTGGTATAATCCTGGGTTAAATGTGCATCCACCTTTTGGTATAATCCTGGGTTAAATGTGCATCCACCTTATGGTATAATCCTGGGTTAAATGCGCATCCTCCTTTTGGTGGAAACCTGGGTTAAATGTGCATCCACCTTTTGGTATAATCCTGGGTTAAATGTTCATCCACCTTTTGGTATAATCCTGGGTTAAACGTGCATCCACCTTTTGGTATAATCCTGGGTTAAACGTGCATCCACCTTTTGGTATAATCCTGGGTTAAATGTGCATCCACCTTTTGGTATAATCCTGGGTTAAATGTGCATCCACCTTTTGGTATAATCCTGGGTTAAATGTGCATCCACCTTTTGGTGTAATCCTGGGTTAAATGTGCATCCACCTTTTGGTATAATCCTGGGTTAAATGCGCATCCTCCTTTTGTTGGAAACCTTGGTTAAATGTGCATCCACCTTTTGGTATAATCCTGGGTTAAATGTTCATCCACCTTTTGGTATAATCCTGGGTTAAACGTGCATCCACCTTTTGGTATAATCCTGGGTTAAACGTGCATCCACCTTTTGGTATAATCCTGGGTTAAATGTGCATCCACCTTTTGGTATAATCCTGGGTTAAATGTGCATCCACCTTTTGGTATAATCCTGGGTTAAATGTGCATCCACCTTTTGGTGTAATCCTGGGTTAAATGTGCATCCACCTTTTGGTATAATCCTGCGGTAAATGTGCTTCCACCTTTTGGTGGAAACCTGGGTTAAATGTGCATCCATCTTTTGGTATAAGCCTGGGTTAAACGTGCATCCACCTTTTGGTGGAAACCTGGGTTAGACGTGCATCCACATTTTTGTCCAAATCTGGGTTAAATGTGCATCCACCTTTTGGTATAATCCTGGGGGTAAATGTGCATCCACTTTTTGGTATAATCCTGGGTTAAACGTGCATCCACCTTTTGGTATAATCCTGGGTTAAATGCGCATCCTCCTTTTTGTGGAAACCTGGGTTAAATGTGCATCCACGTTTTGGTATAATCCTGGGTTAAATGTGCATCCACCTTTTGGTATAATCCTGGGTTAAATGTGCATCCACCTTATGGTATAATCCTGGGTTAAATGCGCATCCTCCTTTTGGTGGAAACCTGGGTTAAATGTGCATCCACCTTTTGGTATAATCCTGGGTTAAATGTGCATCCACCTTTTGGTATAATCCTGGGTTAAATGTTCATCCACCTTTTGGTATAATCCTGGGTTAAACGTGCATCCACCTTTTGGTATAATCCTGGGTTAAACGTGCATCCACCTTTTGGTATAATCCTGGGTTAAATGTGCATCCACCTTTTGGTATAATCCTGGGTTAAATGTGCATCCACCTTTTGGTATAATCCTGGGTTAAATGTGCATCCACCTTTTGGTGTAATCCTGGGTTAAATGTGCATCCACCTTTTGGTATAATCCTGCGGTAAATGTGCTTCCACCTTTTGGTGGAAACCTGGGTTAAATGTGCATCCATCTTTTGGTATAAGCCTGGGTTAAACGTGCATCCACCTTTTGGTGGAAACCTGGGTTAGACGTGCATCCACATTTTTGTCCAAATCTGGGTTAAATGTGCATCCACCTTTTGGTATAATCCTGGGTTAAATTTGCATCCACCTTTTGGTATAAACCTGGGTTTAAACGTGCATCCACCTTATGGTGGAAACCTGGGTTAAATGTGCATCCACCTTTTGGTATAAACCTGGGTTTAAACGTGCATCCACCTTATGGTGGAAACCTGGGTTAGACGTGCATCTACCTTTTGGTGGAAACCTGGGTTAGACGTGCATCTACCTTTTGGTGGAAACCTGGGTTAAACATGCATCCACCTTTTGGTATAATCCTGGTTTAAATGTGCATCCACCTTTTGGTATAATCCTGGATTAAACGTGCATCCACCTTTTGGTATAATACTGGTTTAAATGTGCATCCACCTGTTGGTATAATCCTGGGTGAAACGTGCATCCACCTTTTGGTATAATCCTGGGTTAAACGTGCATCCACCTTTTGGTATAAACCTGGGTTAAACGTACATCTACCTTTTGGTGGAAACCTGGGTTAGACGTGCATCCACTTTTTGGTCCAAACTACCCAATGGGAAAAGGCAGGACTGGCAAGCAGGCCACCCAACAGGTCTATGGCAATAATTGCAGATGGAGACACCAAACTTTCACAGGGCTTTGTAGAAAACCAGTTGGTATTTCCACTTGTAAAACAAACTTCCTGTCCTTTGATCCCACCTTGGTCATGCCCTGCCAGCTCATCAATATCTGACTCCTTCCCATTTATGGGTCCACTTAAGGCAGATCCCACACTCCGTAGCCCTATTTATATGGACTACATAATGTAGAAGAAAGAATACTTCAAAACAAATCATTACATTGGAATCGTATAGCACTTTGTCTGCTTAAGAAACCACATTCATTTGTGTTCTTGCATCATGTTTGCAGAAATATCGACAATACTTGGCAGGAATCCTGGCTCCTCCATATGGAGCGATGGAGATGATACCGAACAGGAGTAAGGAGACCCTTTTTAATCTTTCACGTTCAATTCCTACAGCTCTACATGATAATTTGTTGTAATATATTTCGGAACTTATAAAAGACGTTTGTCGTGATGCTTCTCTTCTATGAGCTAATGATTATGTACACTCTAGAATTTTTTTTCTTCAAGTATTCCCACAACACAACAACAACAACATGCATTTTAAGGCCATGTTCCCTGCTAGAGCGGAAGTATTCCCACAAGGCGATGTAATATACACAACATGTCGTCGCACACCACTCCTGTCCTAACACTTCCTTTTTTGAGTTTTTAGCTGCGACGAGCATCTCTATGAGAGGACCGCGTTGTTGTTCTTGTTGTTGGGGTGCCTTTTTGAAAAGCGCATGCGCATACACTCGGACTTCCCCTACCGACCAAGCCCGTTTCAAATTATCCCTCTGCCACCCAGAATTAACATTAATAAATAACATTAATGAATTAAGATTAACATTAACAGAAATAACATTCACGTCCATACATTATATGTAATCAGTTGATGAAGCATGATGCGTCGCAAAACAAAGGACAAGACCAGAACTGAAAGACAAAAAGACGCTGGTGCATGCGTATAATTTAATGACTGGTCGAATTTGGTAGCGCATATTGCAACGGATATCCTCATGATTCTACACGTCGCAGCTGGTGATCACACTGTGGTCATTTTTCTCTTGTTTTTTAAAAGTATTTCCGCAAGGTGATGTAATGCACACACAGTGTCACTGCACACCACACCACTCATGCACTAACACTTTCTTTTTTGAGATTTTTTTTTTTGGTATTCCCGCAAGGTGATGTAATATATACACCATGTTGTCGCACACCATTCATGCACTAACACTTCGTTTTTGAGTTTTTTTTTTAGTATTCTCTCAAGGTGATGTAATATATACACCATGTCGTCGCACACCACTCATGCACTAAAACATCCTTTTTTGAGTTTGTTTTTTTCATATTCCTGCAAAGTGATGTAATATACACACCATGTCGTCACACACCACTCATGCACTAACACCTCCTTTTTTTCATAGCAACATAGCACAAGCAATATGTTATCAAGTGATTTCTCCATTCAAATTCCCTTGTTTGTGATTATCTCATGGCAACGTCCTTTGTAAAAACAAACTTAAATCCGTTTCTTTCACAATTTGCTAGCTACATTTTAATTTGCATTCATTATTATTACATTAAGGAGTCCCTCTTTCTTGACCTTCTGACAATAAGAATCATCCTTTGTGCCAGTGACTGTTGTACACACCTGTCTTGTTGCACCATTCAGGGAGCTGCTGGTCTTCAAACAAAACTTTGAGCTCGTTGTAACGTTTGCTCGAGCTCAAAAAAGGAAAAAGGCTGATTGAATGTTCCAATATTAATTGATCGTTCATGTTTAATTCCTTTGTAGGACTTGTTGATAAAGACCAAATGAAAAGCAACGATCTACATGCATTACCCACACACTCTGGCAAGGTATGTTAGGTGTAAAGGCTGATTTATGCTTCTGCAAACATGCACGGGTGTCGCCCGCAGACGTCCGCATGGGTGTTTGCCAACTTACTTGCATGTAACGTTAACGCGTGCAGTACGGGGCAGTGTCACATTTACTAAAACTAAAGAATGTACAGAAAATGGAGAAGCACCCAGAAATGGAAACCCGTTTCCACCTCCAGTAAAAGTGTAAACATTCTGTTTGAATGTTTTGGTTCTTTGTTTTAGTTCCGGATTTGGGTCTGGGCCCAACCCTCAATGCTACCAGATATACTTCCCTGCTCAACCAATCAGCGTTTGTTTGACGCACATGACCACAGCTACGTGCGACGCATTGTTGAGATTTTGGAGGGGTGCGCATCGACCCCTCGGCGAGCCTATGCGGGCTACGGTTACCCATAAACCCCTTCTCTGCATAGCTATGCAGAGACGCTTACGTGCATCTTCGTAGAAGCATAACTCCGGCTTATGTGATCATTGTCTCAATAAACCAACAAAAAAAAGATAATTCATTCAGAAATACGGATTGATTAATTCCTTCGGAATTAAAGATCGATTAATTTTCTCAGAAATACAGATTGATCAATTCGCTCAGAAATAGAGAGAGATTCATTACCCCAGAATTAGAGATAGATTAATTACCCCAGAATTAGAGATAGATTAATTACCCCAGAATTAGAGATAGATTCATTACCCCAGAATTAGAGATAGATTAAATCCCACATAATTGGAGAAAGATTAATTACTGTACCCCAGAATTGGAGATAGATTAAATCCCCCATAATTAGAGATGGATTAATTCCCCCACAATTAGAGATAGATTAAATCCCCCAGAATTAGAGATAGATTAAATCCCCCAGAATTAGAGATAGATTAAATCCCCCAGAATTAGAGATAGATTAAATCCCCCAGAATTAGAGAAAGATTAAATCCCACATAATTAGAGAAAGATTAATTACCCCAGAATTAGAGATAGATTAAATCCCCCAGAATTAGAGATAGATTAAATCCCCCAGAATTAGAGATAGATTTAATCTCCCAGAATTAGAGATAGATTAAATCCCCCAGAATTAGAAATTGATTCATTCCCCTGTAATTAGAGATAGATTAAATCCCCCAGAATTAGAGATCGATTAAATCCCCCAGAATTAGAGATAGATTAAATCTCCCAGAATTAGAGATAGATTAAATCCCCCAGAATTAGAGAAAGATTAAATCCCACATAATTAGAGAAAGATGAATTACCCCAGAATTAGAGATAGATGAAATCCCCCAGAATTAGAGATAGATTAAATCCCCCAGAATTAGAGAGATTAAATCCCACATAATTAGAGAAAGATGAATTACCCCAGAATTAGAGATAGATTAATTACCCCAGAATTAGAGATAGATTAAATCCCACATAATTGGAGAAAGATGAATTTCCCCAGAATTAGAGATAGATTAAATCTCCCAGAATTAGAGATAGATTAAATCCCACATAATTAGAGAAAGATTAAATCTCCCAGAATTAGAGATAGATTAAATCCCTCATAATTAGAGAAAGATGAATTACCCCAGAATTAGAGAAAGATTAATTACCCCAGAATTAGAGATAGATTAAATCTCCCAGAATTAGAGATAGATTAAATCCCCCAGAATTAAATCCCCCAGATTAAATCCCCCAGAATTAGAGATAGATTAAGTGCCCCAGAATAAATCCCCCAGAATTAATTCCCCCACAATTAGAGATAGATTAAATCCCCCAGAATTAAAGAAAGATTAAATACCCCAGAATTAGAGAAAGACTAAATCCCCCAGAATTAGAGAAAGATTCAATCCCCCCAGAATTAGAGAAAGATTAAATTCCCCAGAAGGAGAGATAGATTAAATCACCCAGAATTAGAGAAAGATTAAATCCCCCAGAATTAGAGATAGATTAAATCCCCCAGAATTAAATCCCCCAGATTAAATCCCCCAGAATTAGACATAGATTAAATCTCCCAGAATTAGAGTTAGATTAAATCCCCCAGAATTAGAGAAAGATTAAATCCCACATAATTAGAGAAAGATTAATTACCCCAGAATTAGAGATAGATTAAATCTCCCAGAATTAGAGATATATTAAATCCCCCAGAATTAAATCCCCCAGATTAAATCCCCCAGAATTAGAGATAGATTAAATCCCCCAGAATTAAATCCCCCAGAATTAAAGAAAGATTAAATCCCCCAGAATTAGAGAAAGACTAAAGCCCCCAGAATTAGAGAAAGATTCAATCCCCCCAGAATTAGAGAAAGATTAAATTCCCCAGAAGTAGAGATAGATTAAATCCCCTAGAATTACAGATAGATGAATTCCCCCACAATTAGAGATAGATTAAATCCCCCAGAATTAGAGATAGATTCATTCCCCCGCAACTAGAGATAGATTAAATCCCCCAGAATTACAGATAGATTAAATCCCCCAGAATTAGAGACAGATTAAATCTCCCAGAATTAGAGATAGATTAAATCCCCCAGAATTAGAGAAAGATTAAATCCCACATAATTAGAGAAAGATTAATTACCCCAGAATTAGAGATAGATTAAATCCCCCAGAATTAGAGATAGATTAAATCCCCCAGAATTAGAGATAGATTAAATCCCCCAGAATTAGAGATAGATTAAATCCCCCAGAATTAGAGAAAGATTAAATCCCACATAATTAGAGAAAGATTAATTACCCCAGAATTAGAGATAGATTAAATCCCCCAGAATTAGAGATAGATTAAATCCCCCAGAATTAGAGATAGATTTAATCTCCCAGAATTAGAGATAGATTAAATCGCCCAGAATTAGAAATTGATTCATTCCCCTGTAATTAGAGATAGATTAAATCCCCCAGAATTAGAGATCGATTAAATCCCCCAGAATTAGAGATAGATTAAATCTCCCAGAATTAGAGATAGATTAAATCCCCCAGAATTAGAGAAAGATTAAATCCCACATAATTAGAGAAAGATGAATTACCCCAGAATTAGAGATAGATGAAATCCCCCAGAATTAGAAATAGATTAAATCCCCCAGAATTAGAGAGATTAAATCCCACATAATTAGAGAAAGATGAATTACCCCAGAATTAGAGATAGATTAATTACCCCAGAATTAGAGATAGATTAAATCCCACATAATTGGAGAAAGATGAATTTCCCCAGAATTAGAGATAGATTAAATCTCCCAGAATTAGAGATAGATTAAATCCCACATAATTAGAGAAAGATTAAATCTCCCAGAATTAGAGATAGATTAAATCCCTCATAATTAGAGAAAGATGAATTACCCCAGAATTAGAGAAAGATTAATTACCCCAGAATTAGAGATAGATTAAATCTCCCAGAATTAGAGATAGATTAAATCCCCCAGAATTAAATCCCCCAGATTAAATCCCCCAGAATTAGAGATAGATTAAGTGCCCCAGAATAAATCCCCCAGAATTAATTCCCCCACAATTAGAGATAGATTAAATCCCCCAGAATTAAAGAAAGATTAAATACCCCAGAATTAGAGAAAGACTAAATCCCCCAGAATTAGAGAAAGATTCAATCCCCCCAGAATTAGAGAAAGATTAAATTCCCCAGAAGGAGAGATAGATTAAATTCCCCAGAAGGAGAGATAGATTAAATCACCCAGAATTAGAGAAAGATTAAATCCCCCAGAATTAGAGATAGATTAAATCCCCCAGAATTAAATCCCCCAGATTAAATCCCCCAGAATTAGACATAGATTAAATCTCCCAGAATTAGAGTTAGATTAAATCCCCCAGAATTAGAGAAAGATTAAATCCCACATAATTAGAGAAAGATTAATTACCCCAGAATTAGAGATAGATTAAATCTCCCAGAATTAGAGATATATTAAATCCCCCAGAATTAAATCCCCCAGATTAAATCCCCCAGAATTAGAGATAGATTAAATCCCCCAGAATTAATTCCCCCACAATTATAGATATATTAAATCCCCCAGAATTAAAGAAAGATTAAATCCCCCAGAATTAGAGAAAGACTAAAGCCCCCAGAATTAGAGAAAGATTCAATCCCCCCAGAATTAGAGAAAGATTAAATTCCCCAGAAGTAGAGATAGATGAAATCCCCCAGAATTAGAGAGACGAAATCCCCCAGAATTAGAGAAATATTAAATCCTCCAGAATTAGAGACAGATTAAATCCCCAGAATTAGTGAAAGATTAATTCCCCCACAATTAGACATAGATTAAATGCCCCCGAATTAGAGATAGATTCATTCCCCCACAATTAGAGATAGATTAAATCCCCCAAAATTAGAGATAGATTAAATCCCCCAAAATTAGAGATAGATTAAATCCTCCAGAATTAAATCCCCCAGATTAAATCCCCCAGAATTAGAGATAGATTAAATCCCCCAGAATTAATTCCCCCAAAATTAGAGATAGATTAATTCCCTCAGAATTAGAGACAGATTAAATCCCCTAGAATTAGAGAAAGATGAATTCCCCCACAATTAGAGATAGATTACATCCCCCAGAATTAGAGATAGATTCATTCCCCCGCAACTAGAGATAGATTAAATCCCCCAGAATTACAGATAGATTAAATCCCCCAGAATTAGAGACAGATTAAATCCCCCAGAATTAGAGATAGATTAAATCCCCCAGAATTAGAGAAAGATTAAATCCCACATAATTAGAGAAAGATTAAATCCCCCAGAATTAGAGATCGATTAAATCCCCCAGAATTAGAGATAGATTAAATTCCCCAGAATTAGAGATAGATTAAATCCCCCAGAATTAGAGATAGATTAAATCCCTCAGAATTAGAGATAGATTAAATCTCCCAGAATTAGAGATAGATTAAATCCCCCAGAATTAGAAATAGATTCATTCCCCTGCAATTAGAGAAAGATTAATTACCCCAGAATTAGAGATAGATTAAATCCTCCAGAATTAGAGATAGATTAAATCCCCCAGAATTGCAGATAGATTAAATCCCCCAGAATTAGAGAAAGATTAAATCCCACATAATTAGAGGTAGATTAAATACCCCAGAATTAGAGATCGATTAAATCCCCCAGAATTAGAGATAGATTAAATCTCCCAGAATTAGAGATATTTAGATCGGACGAACCGATCGAACCCATCTATGAGACTATGGACTCTCCCGACGCTCCCATCGCCGAAAGTCTACCGACCCTCCCCTCACCGAGTCTACCAGGGCCCGACGACTTGGCGTTACACCCTTCGTCACCCGACCCTGGTTGACACCGCTAGGGGCGCGACTATAAGACCCGCTGCTGCGGACGGTGCTCCGAGACTTCTCCTGTGACACGTTACATCTGGTAGACTCGCTAACGGTACGCCAGCATAGAATATTCAGCTTGCTTACATTGCTTACATTGAATGTTATGAATGGTCCCATGTGATGCCATATCTTATGCTTATTGCATTTCCTGCATTACAGGATGATGTCATGATCTAAATGGAATTAAACCAGAAGTTGGACTAAAGTTGTGTGGACCTGATTGGTTTTCCACAACACTCAGGTGGATCGACGACAACCGTTGACTACCTGATGGTGCGTAGGCGAGATATGGGGCACCTCCGGGACACAAAGGTGATCCCGGGGGAGGAGGCTGTTTCACAGCACCACTTGGTTGTCTGCGACATGAGGGTGAAAGGTGCGAGGAGAGCTCGGCGGGTGAAGTACCAACCGAGAATGAAGGTGTGGAGGTTGAAAGAGGTGCCAGTAAGGGAGGCATTAAAAGAGAGGCTGAGTAGGGTAGAGGCTGATGTGGTTGAGCTTGAAAGTGATTGGATGTCAATGAAAGATAGTCTGTTGGGAGCCGGTGGTGAGGTATGTGGATGGACAAAAGGACCACCGAGGCACTTGGGAACATGGTGGTGGGATGATGAAGTTGGAAAGAGGATTGACGAGAAGAGGAAGAAGTTCAAGGAGTGGCAGAAGGCGAAGGGTACGGGAGCAGAAAAAGCAGAGCATGAAAGTTATAAGGCAGTCAAGAAGGCTGCAAAGAAAGAGGTAGCAAAGGCTATAAGGCAGCCAAGAAGGCTGCAAAGAAAGAGGTAGCAAAGGCACAGGAGGCATGCAGGAAAATGTTCGGAGAACGCTTGGATTCGGAAGAGGGTCAGAGAGCGGTATTCAGGATTGCAAAGCAGATAGCGAAAGAGAGGTGTGATGTGATGGGGGTGAGTTGCTTGGGACAAATCGTTGTGGACCCAGATGGAATTAAAGGAAGACGGAAGAGATGTATGGAAATGCTGTTGAATGCAGAGAATGAATGGCATGGCAACATAGAGAGTAACCCAGTTTTAGGACCGGCAGAGAAGATAACTGAGAAGGAAGTTGAGGAAGCGATAAAAGCAATGAAGAGTAGAAAAGCAGGAGGGCTGACGGGAGTTGTGGGAGATGTGTTGAAGGCAGCAGGAAGTTGGGGTGTGAAGAGAATGACAGAGATCTGTAATCTGGTGGTGAAAGAAGGCCGCATTCCAGTGGATTGGGAACTGAGTACCCTCGTCCCTCTATACAAGGGGAAAGGTGACCCTCTGGAGTGTGGCTCGTACCGAGCGATAAAGTTATTGGAGCATGGAATGAAGGTATTGGAAAGGGTGTTGGAGAGGAGGATAAGGAAGAAAGTGCAGATCGACGAAATGCAGTTTTGGATTTATGCCAGGAAGAGGAACGACAGACGCGCTTTTTATTGTGAGGCAGTTGCAGGAGAAGTACATGGAGAAGAGGAAGAAGCTGTTTCTTGGGTTTGTTGATCTGGAGGAAGCATTCGATAGGGTTCCACACGAAGTATTGACACGGGCATTGAGGAAGTTAGGAGTGGAGGAATGGTTGATCAGAGTAGTGATGGCAATGTACAAAAGAGCGCGTACAGCTGTAAGGATGAAGGATGGGAACAGTGGTGAGTTTGAGGTGAAGGTGGGAGCGCATCAGGGGTCGGTACTAAGGTCACTACTATTTGTAGCTGTGATGGAGGTGCTGGCTCAGAACGTAAAGGAGGGGTTTTTTTTGGGGGGGTGGGGGTTTGTTTTTTTGTTTACAGAATCGAGGCTTGTGAAAGAGCTAACATTTATTTCACAAACAAATCTAACAAACAAAATATATAAAAAGAGGGAGCAGTAGACAAGATGGGGAGAGAAGGGGAAGCACACAAACACAACATTTGAGAGCAGGGACATCGGGAGATGTGTGGGAGGGAGAGGGCTTGGGGGGAGGAGGCGTGGGAAGGGGGGGGGGGGGGTGGGAGAAGTATAAAACACAAGTACACCAAGGACTTCCAGCACAGAAGTTGGTATTTCAAAAAAGTGGATTTGGGGTGAAATTAGCAGGGGTAGAAAAGATCAAGGTTTTGGATGGGGGAAGATAAGAGATGGTGGTGAACAGCTGTTTTAAAGACCTGGAGGGAGGAGTGGGATTGAAGAGAGTGAGGGAGTTTGTTCCAGAGGCAGGAGAAAAGAGGAATGAAGGAGTGAAGGTGAGCAGAGTCTTGATTTTGGCAGTTTAACCATAAGAGGGTTGCAGGCAGATCTTGTGCGACCTGCAGGAATATTTGGGGGACAGAGCCCAGAGACAGCTGGGAGGGCAAGGCCGGAGAGGAGTCGGTAGAAGACGGAAAGACCACCAACCTGCCGGCGGTGAGTGAGTGAATGGCCCTTGGAGTTAGCTTCATCGCGGGAGATTCCAATGATTCTGAACGCTTTGGTTTCAACCGCGTGAAGACGAGCTAGGTGTGAGGCAGGAGCACCAGCCCAGAGGGGAGTGTAGTATTCCATTGAGCTGCAGATGAAAGCCTTGTATGTGGTGAGGAGCTCAGGTGTGCCAAGGAAGGACTTCGCACGACGGAGGATGCCCAGTCGGCGGCTGGCTTTGGAGGCCAGATTTGAAATGTGGTTTTCCCAGGAAAGATCATGGCAGATAGTGAGACCCAAAAGCTTGAGTGACATAACGTCGTGGAGAAGTTTGTTGACAAAGTACATGGGAGGGTTGTCCGGACGGTCTTTTCGAAGAGACATAGTGATAGTGTGAGATTTTTCAGGATTGAAATGTTCCACTTGTTTGCCCAGTCTGTGATTTTGTCGAGGTCTGCAGAGAGTGAGGAGGCTGCTGCCTGCCTATCTGAAGGAATAGGTATGGAGTGGCAGAGAGTAGAGTCATCAGCAAAGAGATAGAGAGGATTTTCCAAGAGAGTCAGAGAGATCATTGATGAAGACCAGAAAACACACAGGGCCCAGAACACTGCCTTGGGGAACTCCAGCCTGAACAGGAAGAGGAGATGAGATAAACCCATTCAGGGCCACACGTTGACTACGACTAGAGAGGAAGTCCGCCAGCCATGCGTGGAGATTTCCATGGATACCAAAGGAGGAGAGTTTGGTGAGCAGAGGGTGGTGCCAGACCGTGAGTCCCAGTGAGTCGCAGAAGTCCTTTGCTGAGGAGCCATGGCTTGTGATAGAGGTACCCACACCCAGCCAACTGGCATGGTGACAATTGAAATCACCACATATGAGGAAGAGAGAGTTGGGATGGGTAGATAGAAGTTGGTCCATATTATCAGACAGCGAGATGTATATGGAGTCATCACTGTTTGGTGGACGGCACAACACACATATGAACAAAAGGTGGGAGCGAAGGGGAAGCCGTAGCCAAAGGTATTCCTGGGGGTGAGGTGGAGAGAGGGCAGTGCAGGGCGAGTGAGGAAGAGTTTTTTTTATAAAGATAGCAACCCCACCTCCAGGACATGGCTCAGGTCTAACCTTCCTGGAGGTGCGAATAACCTGGGATAGATACCAAGGAATCAGAGACACCATGAGGTAGGAAAGTTTCTGTTAAGCAGATCACGTCTGGTTTGTCAGAAGCAACCTGTATGGAGAGATCAGTCAAGTTTGAGCGAAGGCCCCGGATGTTTGAGGTCCATACCGTTAATGAAGAGGAAGGGGGAGTGAAAACATTTTGCTACCTCGGAGACATGTTGAATGTAGAAGGTGGATCAGACTCAGCAACGGTTGCTAGAGTGAGATGTGCATGGAAGAAGTTTCGGGAACTGAGTGGCGTGCTGATGAGGAGGGTAGTGTCGTTGAAGCTGAAGGGAAAGGTGTATGCTGCATGTGTGATAAGTGTTATGATTTATGGGAGCGAGACATAGGTAATGAACGTAGAGCAGCAACGAAGGCTGGAAAGGGTGTAAATGGGAATGGTTCGGTGGATGTGCAGAGTATCGTTGAGAGAGAGGAAGACAAATGATGAATTGCGAAAGATGATGGGAATAGAGCCTGTGATTGATGCTGTGAAGAGAAACAGGTTGAGATGGTTTGGTCATGTGTTGAGGAAGGATGAAAGTGACTGGTTGAGAAGAGTGATGGAAATAAATGTAGAAGGAAGTAGAGGACTATTAATGGTCAGTGCCATGAAACTTTCCAAAGTGCATGTGTGAGACGCTTGGTCTCCTTCAAAATGATGGAGAATGGCATTTTGCATTGACAGATGCAGATTGCAGAAGCAATACAAATGTGCCCACAAATCAGGGAGCTCTTTGTGACCCTCCTACTCTACTCTTTTGAAACCCTGCTGACCCAGTTATGGTCTTCGACCATCACCATATGCAATGGTGGGATGACTTTCTTCCTCGGGTTCCTCAATAAGCAAGCTGATCATCAACTCCTGCGTGCAATGGTATCGCTGGACGTTGAGCATCGCCTTCAACACCACGACAGACAACTTTCTGAGTTTCATCTGCCAAATGTCACAAATGATTTGCGTGCAACAGTGCAAGCAATCAATGGAAATATTGCACAACCACAACTGCCAATGATTATTCAGGAGGAACTTGAACTTGCTTATGATTTTAAAACTTTGAGAAACATTGTAAACCAACGCTTGCATGGCCCAAATGCACTTCTACCCTCTCAACGTGAGGTATATGTATATGACACTGTTATAGTTGCTTTACAGAAAAAGGAACCATTGGCTATCTTCCTGGATGCAAGAGGTGGGACAGGTAAAACCTATACACTGAACACTCTGCTAGCTGCTGCACACACCCTGCACAGTGACAAAATGAATGTTTCTCTAGCTGTTGCCTCAAGTGGTATTGCGGCTACACTTCTGCTGGGTGGACGTACATTTCATTCCAGGTTCAAAGCCCCCATCATGGTCACTGACTCAACAACATTATCAATATCGATATCTCACCAAAGTGTTCTTGCTGACCTAATTCGTAGAGCAAACCTTATTGTATGGGACGAGGCTCCAATGAGTCACAGGCACCTACTTGAGGCACTTGACCACCGTACATTACGAGACATCACCAACCAAGACATACCTTTTGGGGGAAAAGTAATAGTTCTCTGCTGGACACTTTAGACAGGTGCTTCCTGTTATTAAACATGGATCACGTGCCCAGATTGTCAATGCCTCTCTGAAATATTCTCTGTGTTGTGGCAACATTTCAAGATATTCCACCTTACCGAGAATATGCGTGTGCTTATGAATGGACATTGGACATTATAAAAAATCGAGGGAGTTTGATCGTTGGCTACTACAACTTGGCAACGGACAGCTACCCTACAACAATGAGGCATGCATTGAAATACCAGAGGAAATGTGCATGCAAATTGACAGCACCTCACGTGAAACAATCAAGTAGATCCATGAGTGAAGTCATTGACTGGGTCTTTCCTGACTTTCACCGACACCACACAGATCATAAGTGGATGGCAGATCGTGCAATATTAGCACCAAATAACACATTGGTGGATACCATCAACGAGGTCATGTCAGATACATTTCCTGGAACACCAACACTTTGTCAAAGTGCAGACAAGACGGTAAATGATGATGATGATGACGATGCCACACGTTTGCCAACTGAATATCTCAATTCCCTTAACATTGCCGGAATGCCACCTCATCAACTCTCACTCAAGGATGGCATGCCGTTAATCTTGCTCCGCAACCTCAACGCGAAGCCAGGACTCTGCAATTAAATGGGACACGGTTAATCGTGAAAGAAGTTATCTGTGGCCGCCTCCTAAAGGCTATTATTGCTAATGGTGACAATGCAGGTCGCAGTGTGTTTATCCCTCGCATCACTCTTCAACCTACAGATGGGATTTTCCCATTCCATTGGCAACGACGTCAGTTCCCAGTGAGAATTGCCTTTGCCATGACCATAAACAAGAGTCAGGGGCAGAGTTTGTCTAGGGTGTGCTTGTGGCTAGAACAACCGGTCTTCACATATGGTCAACTGTATGTAGGATCATGACGCGTTGGCCACCCTGACAATATTCGTTTCGCTATCAAGCAGTTGCCTCACCTTCCAAGAACTGCGACATGTTGTTGTATTGTTTACAGTGAAGTGTTATCACTATCCTGAACTTAAATTGCTTATAAAGATGTAACATCACTGATATTACAAATAAATTTGAGCAGAAGAAATGTTTGCATTATCATTGGCTTAAATCATGACGACACAACAACTCATATAGTCATTATCCTAAGTTCAAACAAACTTGTGCCTCTGCAGCGATGTATAGTGAGGCAAGCACAGCATCCCGATCCACGCTATTCGATTTATGTCAACATATTTTATCTATCTTTTATATATATATATATATATATATATATATATATATATATATATATATATATATATATATATATATATATATATATATATTGTTGTGGATATGAGAATGTTTTTTTTTATTTATTGTTGTGGTAAAATGTTGTTGTAAAAGGTTGTTGTAAAATATCACCCCTCCTCCCTCCGTTTGTGGTTGTATAAAGGTCAAAGGGCGTTCCCGTAGTTAGTCCATAAAACATACATGCAGGACACGATATATCTTTTTTGACAGTTATATCCTTATTATGTGTATTAGTGTAAGGCTGTGTCTTCCATTAATTGAAATACTCCATTGCACCAGTGAAAGAGAATAGATCCCCTTTCCTTCCCATCCCCAAAATCTCCCTTTCCTTCCCATCCCCAAAACCTCCATTTCCATATTACATCCCCTCTCGTCACTGCTGAGCCCTCGATTCCCAATCACCTCCCCTCCAATAACCGCCATTGACCATGTGCTTTGAGTCGGAGAAGAAAGGCGTGTCTCCACCTCGTCAGAGGGGAGGAGGGGCGCGCCCGCCCGTCGTCATCCAGGGCGGAGCCCGAGGGTCGCGCGACCAACCAGGGCCGAGGTGAGCACCCCGATGGGCGTGTCCAAAACGCCGGCGGCGTAATCGCTGGAGGCGCTATAAAAGGCGCAAACGGAAGTGGTCACAGTGAGTTGGTCGGAGATGCACTTTGAGTTGGTCACAAGGAGTTGGTCTGAGTCGGTTGCCAGAGGAGGGTCAGTGGTTGCGTTGGTTGCGGTGGTAAGGAGTCGGTGGTCAGTTGGTTGCGGTGAGGAGTCGGTGGTGAGGAGTGAGAGAAACAAGAAAGAGTTGAGGGTTTGGACCAGACGAGTGGGACAAGGCCTGGCAAAGCACGCGACGTAAACAGCAGCCAAAACAGCAGCGTGGGGCCTGGCCTGAACGGCGGCTGCTAAACGCGCCGGTTGTGCTGCGGGACCCCCTTGGACCTCCCTCTCCCTCCAGCCATCCACATCCTGCCATTACTGCAATTCCCCGCTTGAGTCAGTGTCTTTTGTTTGTTCTGTCCTGGGTTAATTAAGCTGTATAAGTTAATAATTGCACTGTGTCTCTAATCCTTCTGTATATTATTTTATTATCTTTCCTTCTCCTTGGTTACTTTGAGCATGTAAATAGTAGGAATAAATTTAGTGGTATTTCCAACCTTTTTGTCTTCTGCTTCTTCTTCTTCACATCCGTGTCGCCTTTGTCTTTTCCCTATTGACTAGCTGTGGTGCCATCCGGCCAAAGTCCTGGGTGAATCGGGTGAGTCAGGGATCCTGTTAGGTCGCGGCAATACCAAACTGCTCGGTAACTAACATCTTAAACCGCGATCAGTAACAATATATATATATATATATATATATATATATATATATATATATATATATATATATATATATATATATATATATATATATATATATATATATATATATATATATATACATACATACAGGGGGCTGCAAAAGTAGGTATACAGTTATGAAGAAAAAAAACGTGCGCACAAAACGTATTTTATTGATTATACAAGCATATCAATAATAACATATCAATAATAAACATATCAATAATAAACATATTAATCCCTCAAATGTCCCTCAAAACTATTTCCCTCAAAATCCCTCAAAACTATTATAATACTGGTAATACTGGTATAATCCTTACTGTATACCTACTTTTGCAGCCCCCTGTATATATATATATATATATATATATATATATATATATATATATATATATATATATATACACACACAGCATATCTATAAATATATCTGTGCAGTGTCTTGTCACTTGTCTTGTCTTGTCACTGAATTACTACCTCAAACTTTTGTAAAATCGTACGAAACTTCGGGTATGAACCTATCTCTCCTGTGTGTGTCTTCAAGGGTCTTTGTTTTGAAATTTTTTGAAAAAACAACTTTTGTTGAAAAACAAAAATTGAAAAAGATGTATTTTTTCAACTTAAGTATTCAACTTCAATTGTTTATGAAATGTAATATCACGTATATGACAAAAACATTTATGCAAAATAATTGTTTGTTATGATTGGTGTCCACCATGACAAAACAGCAACTCAGGCACACTTGGTCATCGATTTATATATCTACATATCTGGGCAGTATCTGTGTTGTCACTGAACTACTCCCTGAAACTTTTGTTTCCGTGGTTGTGAAGTGTTTTTAATAACGTGGTGGTGGTTTTGAATCATGTGGTGGTGAGGTGTTTTGAATTACGTGGTGGTGAGGTGTTTTGAATTATGTGGTGGTGAGGTGTTTTGAATTACGTGGTGGTGACTGGTGAGGTGTTTTTAATTACTTGGTGGTGAGGTGTTTTGAATTAAGTGGTGGTGACTGGTGAGGTGTTTTTAATTACTTGGTGGTGAGGTGTGTTTAATTACGTGGTGGTGAGGTGTTTTGAATTAGTTGGTGGTGAGGTGTTTTAAATTAGGTGGTGGTGGTGAGGTGTTTTGAATGACTTGGTATTGAGGTGTTTTTAATTATGTGGTGGTGAGGTCTTTTGAATTACGTGGTCGTGAGAGGTTTTGAATTACGTGGTGGTGAGGTGTTTTGAATTAGTTGGTGGTGAGGTGTTTTAAATTAGGTGGTGGTGAGGTGTTTTGAATGACTTGGTATTGAGGTGTTTTTAATTATGTGGTGGTGAGGTCTTTTGAATTACGTGGTCGTGAGGGGTTTTGAATTACGTGGTGGTGAGGTGTTTTGAATTAGTTGGTGGTGAGGTGTTTTGAATTAGTTGGTGGTGAGGTGTTTTAAATTAGGTGGTGGTGAGGTGTTTTGAATGACTTGGTATTGAGGTGTTTTTAATTATGTGATGGTGAGGTCTTCTAAATTACGTGGTCGTGAGGGGTTTTGAATAACGTGGTGGTGAGGTGTTTTGAATTAGGTGGGGGTGAGGTGTTTTGAATTAGGTGGGGGTGAGGTGTTTTGAATTAGGTGGGGGTGAGGTGTTTTGAATTAGGTGGGGGTGAGATGTTTTAAATTACGTGGGGGTGAGGTGTTTTGAATTACGTGGTGATGAGGTGTTTTGAATTACATGTGGATGAGGTGTTTTTAATGATGTGGTGGTGAGGTGTTTTGAATTACGTGGTCGTGAGGGGTTTTGAATTACGTGATGTGTTTTGAATTACATGTGGATGAGGTGTTTTTAATTATGTGGTGGTGAGGTGTTTTGAATTACGTGGTCGTGAGGGCTTTTGAATTACGTGGTGGTGAGGTGTTTTGAATGACGTGGGGGTGAGGTGTTTTGAATTACATGGTGGTGAGGTGTTTTGAATGATGTGGTGGTGAGGTTTTTTGAATTACGTGGTGGTGACGTGTTTTAAATTACTTGGTGATGAGGTGTTTAAATTAGGTGGGAGTGAGGTGTTTCAAATTATGTGGTGGTGAGGTGTTTTAAATTATGTGGTGGTGAGGTGTTTTAAATGACGTGGTGGTGAGGTGTAATCGTCCCAAACTTCCAGTCTGCAACTACCCCTCCCCGATGTATGTGCTGAGGGGTTATTTCTTGAAAAAAAACATTCAACCGAAATTGCCTATAAAAATGTAATATCACAAACACAACAAATACATTTGTGCAAAATAATTGTTTGTATTATGATTGGTGTAAATCATGACAACACAGCAACTCAGGTGCAGTCATTATCCTCAGCTAAAATAAGAGCCTGTTCCTCAGTAACGACACTCGGCGAGCCGAGCCAAGCTAGTATATATATACTAGTGGGGTCACCCGTGGGAATCCCACGGGCATGGACGTGTGTGACATTTCGACATATTGAGTTGGATGCTGCACCTGTTTCACAATAACACACACACACACACACACACACACACACACACACACCTCGTTTTTTCATTTCTGTATCTCACAATTCGGTCTCTCTCTTATTAACACACACACACACACACACACACACACACACACACACACACACACACACACACACACACACACACACACACACACACACACACACACGTACACCGACACACATATACACATACACATACACACACATATATATACACACATACACATACACACACACACACACATGCACGCACACGTACACACACATGTACACCGACACATGCATATACACATACACACATATACACATACACATATGGATATGGATACACACACATACACATATACACACACAGACACATACACATATACACATACACACACACAGACACACACACACACATGCATACACATACACACACACATGCATACACATATACATACATACACACACACGTACACACACATGTACACCCACACACATATATATATATATATATATATATATATATATATATATATATATATATATATACACACATACAGACACACACATATATACACATAGACACATATATACACACACATACACATGTGTACACACACATGTACACCGACACACATGCACACACATACACATATACACATACACACATGTACACCCCCACACACACATACACACACACACACACACACACACACACACACACACACGCGCACACGCACACACACACACGTCCCACATGTATATATCCCACATCCCACATGTATATACATGTTTAAAGTGTACGTGCCCTTCCCCCTTCCCCCGGCCGGCAACGCTGAGTACTTCTGCTAGTAACTAATGAAATAAAAACGAAGAAATATCTCTGGGTAATTTCCTGAAACTCGGTGAAATTCGCTGAAATTCGCTGAAATTCGCTCGGTGTATCGGTGAAATATTTTATTTGGGCGGTGTAGAATTGCTTCGAACGAAATATCTCTTAGCAATTTCCCGTCTGTGTTTCATGTCCATGCACACGTGAAATGGAGTTTGTTTTTGCACACGTGAAATGAACATGTGAACCTTTACTTCCGGATAATAATGTTGAATGAAATAAAAACGAAGAAATATAGTGGGGTCACCCGTGGGACATTTCGACATATTGAGTTAGATGCTGCACATTCAAAATGGTTACTGGCAATTCATCAGATCCAGAAATGGTGCAATGAACACAATTTATTTCTTTCACATAATATGTGGCCCCTCACTCCTCTCCACCTGACACTCTCCTCTCTCCACCTGACACTCTCCTCTCTCCACCTGACACTCTCCTCTCTCCACCTGACACTCTCCTCTCTCCACCTAGCACTCCTCTCCTCTCCAATCCCTCACATTCCTCTCCTCTCCAATCCCTCACCTCTCCAATCCCTCACACACCTCTCCTCTCCAAACCCTCACTCTCCTCTCCAATCGCTCCTCACTCGCCTCTCCAATCGCTCCTCACTCGCCTCTCCAATCGCTCCTCACTCGCCTCTCCAATCGCTCCTCACTCCCCTCTCCAATCGCTCCTCACTCGCCTCTCCCATCGCTCCTCACTCGCCTCTCCCATCGCTCCTCACTCGCCTCTCCAATCGGCTTTCCCCGTCTCGTTTCTCTCGTTTTTCTCCCGTCTCGTTCTTTTTCTTGCTCCAAATCGGCCCGTCTCGCCCGTCGGCCCGTCTCGCCCGTCGGAATCGGAAATCGGGCCGTCTTGCTTTCTTGCTTGCGCGTAAATAAATTGTGTTCATTACACCATTTCTGGATCTGATGACTTGCCAGTAACCATTTTGTAAAAATGAATGTGCAGCATCTAACTCAATATGTCGAAATGTCACACACATCCATGCCCGTGGGATTCCCACGGGTGACCCCGCAAGTTTGCATTGACGTTCGTCGACGCACTCGTTCGCCCGTCTCATTCGCTTTCTTGCTACATCCTGTTCAAGTGTGCATTCTTCATCGATCGTCTCATTCATTTTGGAAATAGAAGTTTCCACGCAGCGCATGAATTGTCACTATCCTCAAGAGGAAGTGTCTCGTAATCATCAAATGATAAATGGCAAGTAAATTATATTGTGGAAAATTAAAGATTTCAAATAAACCTATTTAAAGTGTATGCGCACATAACTAATAAAAAAAACGAAGAAATATCTCTCGGTAATTTCCTGAAACATATTTTACTTCCGGCTAATGTTGAATGAAATAAAAACGAAGAAATATATGTCGGCATCATTGTTGACGTTTTTGTGACGACTGTCATCAAACGAAAAAGTAATATATCTTATAGTGTAGCAGCATAGCAAACCTGTTGTGCATTTTGTGATACAAGCACCAAATTTGGTACACTAGTAGACTATCATATTGTTGCAGATATGGGACTTGGCCTCAATATCCGCTTGTAAATACTCCCCTATTTCCCCAATACTCCCCAACTATCCCCAATCCCCCATTCCCTAGTCCCATTGCCTGTAAATAACACTCTGTAGAACCGACCTACCCCTTTTTCCCCCATTAAATGTCGTGCCCAGGTTCACCGCATCTCACGTAGACAACTATAGGACATCTTGCTAGTTATTCTTAGTCTATGTCAGTTAAGGACTCGTTTCCATTAATTCTGACTCTTCGTTGCACGAAATTGTGATCGTATGGCACCAGTAGTGAGTTTAGGACCTCCCCTTACCTCCTCCCATCTTCCCCATGAAACAACAACAACAACTACAACAACTACAACAACAACTACAACAACAACAACTACAACTACAACTACAACAACAGTGGAGATGGGGGCGGCGCGGTGCGGGGGAGTGTGCGTCCTCACACCGGCTCGGTTAGCCGCCATGACCATGCGCTCCGACGGGGTTACCACGAAGGGGCTCCCTGTCAGCCCCTCGTCAAGGGCGGAGCCGGTAACCCCCCCGCACGCACCCAATGAGAAGCAACGGGCCGATTCCATCTGGGGCGGAGCTAACGAGCTGAGGGCGTGTCACTCCCCGCCGGATATACGCAGCCACTTACCGGACGTGACGTGAGATGCGCCCCCGACTGAAGAAGACAAGTCACGACCTTCGAGCGCTGAGTGAGGCCTCCCGCATCTCTGGACCGGAGCGGGTCGATTCTGTCCTTGAGCCAAGAGTGCACCTTGAGCCATCGACTACCCGCTTTCCTTGCCATCAATCCCCGTGTGAGTCAGTTTTGTCCCGTTTATCTGTCGTCTGTCGGGGCTAATATAAGAGTGTGTCTAAGTGCCTGTCTTTCTATGCTGTCCCTCTCATTCCTGTAATCTGACCTTCCGCAATATTATAACCTCTTCCGGAGGTCTTGAGAACTGAACCCTTGGTGTCGTGTCATTTTAATCCCAGCCGTTGTGTCCTTTTCCATCATTGATTTAGCATAGCGCGACTTAGTCAACGTTCGAGTATAATCGGGTAAACGTGCAGGCGCGGTCATACCAAACCGCTCGGTAGACCAACATCCACAACCGCGTCTGTAACAATTGGTGTCAGGAGTGTCGGATTCGAACCTGGGACTAAATTTATTAGGCCCAAATTTTGGAACACCAATTGTACCACTAGGGTAACAATTGGTGTTGGGAGGTAGAATTCGATCCGGAGCGCGTTTCCCGCGCTCGAAATTATAACGACGAAATTTGATTTGTTTTACGGAAATAAAAACCCGAATTTTGAAAGTCGCGCTATGGCGGATCAAGACAGCTGGGGTCCGGTAGGGGAGAGTGAGGCAGGGTCGGTCCAGGACCAAATTGAGGGACGCGAGGAGTGCGAAGCAGCGAGGGTAGCAGACGCACAAAATAGCGTCGTTGCGCCCGACGTTGCGGGGGCGCAAAATGGCGCCTCGCTGGTCACCGCGCCCGCGACCGTGGCAGCGCCCCTGGTGGATTCGAACCTTTTCCTCCTGCAAATGAGGGCCCTTATGGAACAAATGGGTGAGCAATTGGGAGACCAAATTAGAGGTTTGAAAAGCAGTATGGGACAAATGGGGAACCGGATGGAGGCTCAGAATGAGCAATTGGGGGTAATGGGGAACCGGATGGATGCTCAGGGTGAGCGATTGGAGGGCAAAATAGGGGTAATGAGGGACGAAGCGAGGGGTACCGGAGAGGGGTTAGACAATAATTTTAAGGAGTTAGACAAGAAATTTGGGAAGTTAGACAATAATTTTGAGGGGTTAGACAACGGGATAAAAGAGGTGAGAAATGGGTTAATAGGGTTAGAAAACAGTATGGAAGGCAAATTGAGGGACATGAGGGACCAAGCGGAAAGGGAAGTTAAACAAATGGAGCAGCAGATAGAGGGGGTCAGAATGGGGGTAGAAACTAAACTGGATGCTCACAGGGAGGAAATGGAGCAGATGAGGGTGGCATCTGGGCAGGAGATGCAAGTGATGGGAGAGGAGATCAGAAGAGGAGTGAGTGAGGAGGTCGGAGGAGTGCGCGAGGAGGTGAGGCACTGTAAGGAGCACATGGAGAAGGAGGTGAGAAAGGGGACTGTAAAGTTACAAGGGGGCATAGAGGACCTGACGCAGGAGGTGGAACAGCTGACGGAGGGACAAAAAGGACTAACGGAGCAGGTTCAAAGGAACACTGCGGTATTAGGAGGTTTAAAAGCGACACAAAACGACATAAAAAACGACTTAATAGCGACAAAGAGGGAATGTCAGATGGTACGTGAGGGACTGACAGCGAGGTTGGACGAGGTGGTAGAGGTAATGGAGACGAAGGACCGGCAGGTGAGGACGCACCTGGAAACGGTCAAGGTAGCCTTAGAGGACGAGCTTGAGGAGACGTACCGGGGAATAAAAGAGGTGAAGCAGAAATTAGAAGAAGTGGAAGAAGGGGTGAGCGAAATTAAGAAGCGACGGAGAGAGGATAAGAAGGAGATAAAAGAGGAGATAAAAGAATTGGTCCAAAGTCTGTGTTTGGATCGTGATGATGTGCTCATTAACCGGATGAGGGATTCGCAGGTGATGGAGGAGAAGCGAAAAGGAAGAGGACCCGGTGTAAGTGGTGACCAATATGGTCGTGCGTATGATGCGCCAGGGGATTTAAGAAGCTTGGGGGTCGAGATAGACCCGGGTGTTCGTGAGAGGCCGTTGGTGAAGTGTGCGACAGGTCTGGTGTGCGAAAAAGGAGGTGTGCGAGAAAGTCCGACTCTGGGGTGTGTGAGGAAAAAGTGCGTGCCAAGGAGTGAGTGTGCTGGCGAGAATGAGTCGGTCGTAGCGCGTGTGCGAGGGAGCACATGGAAGCGCGGTGTGGTGAGTGTTACAGAGGGTGTAACGGGAGAGTGTGCGCGAGAAAGGTGTGTGACGGACAGGTGCATGAGGAAAGAGTGCGCTGTCAAGAGTAAGGGTGAGTGCGCTGTCAAGAATGGAGGTGAGAGTAGTGAGAGTGACAAGGAGAGTGAGTTGGTTGTGACAGGTGAGCGAGGATGTACACCTGGGATGGAAGGATGCACATCTGGAATGGTAGAGCGTGAGTGGGAATGCACGCTGGAATTGGTAGTGAGGCACGTGGTTGGGTGTGCGAATGAGAGCACACCTGTGATTGTCACAGAGGAGGGGGCGCGAAGAGGTGTGTTGGTGAGGTGTGCGACCAACGAATGTGTGCCAAAGTGTTCGGTGGTCAGGTGTGTGACCAAGGCTGTGAGTGGAATGGGTGTACCGAGGTGTGTAAGGAAAGGTACGAGGAGCATGGAAACGGCTGGATGTGTGAGCAAGGAACGGGCCGCGGGGTGTAAGCGTCCAGGTGAAGCATCGACGTTAGACGGGGTAGAGTTTAGGTCGACTTTTAGCCGAATCGGGCCCTCGGTGCGTGCTGGGCCTCGCTTTGAACGGCCGCGTCCGTGCTCCACTAGGCGGAGCGGGCAGCCCGATAGAAAGGGTCGTCATGGCGACCACTTTTTGTTGAGGCATTCCGGCAGGTCGAGATCGGGACATTGGATGGCTCCACGCCGAGATGGTGCGTGGGATCTCGGCCCGGGTAAGCCCCCGTCCCTGCCCCGAATGCCGGACGCATCCAGCCGCTGGCGCAGAACAACCCGCATTCATGGCTTGGCTTTACGAAGCCGGGCTTTGGACAGGAATTGGCGCATCGAGAGGCATTAGTGAGTAGACTGGGTGATGAGGTTAGTGTTTTGGACCCAAAATTAGAGAAAAACAAAATTTGATGATTGGCAAGGGATTGGCAGTAGTGATTGGCAGATGATGGGTAGTGATTGGCAAATTTTTAATTTGTTGAAATTTGATGTGCGAAATTGGTAGTGAGCGATGGGCCCGGTGGGTAAGGCTGGCATCCCTGCCACCCTTCCCATAGGTGGGGGCAAATGCGCAATAGCTTATGGGGTTGATGGCAGTGAAAACTAGCCCGGGTGGGTTAGGTTATATTGTAGGGATCTAGCGAAGATGACATTAGGTGACGTTAAGTTTAGTTAGTGACTGATACCTGTAGTGGGGACGCAGGTAGATTAGTGTGGATGATAATGACGTGGGAGCGCAATAGTTTAAAGGGACGACTGGGAAGCGCAAGTTTCAGAGGGGAGTAGTTAGGTGAGATGATGCTGTGTGAGAATTGAACAGGTGTGATTGCACAGGTGTGCAACTGGACAGGTGTGTGGAGCAGTGTGTGAGTAGTGAGTGTTGTGGATCAGCGCGAATGCGCTTGGGGAGAGAAGGGTGCAGGTGGCACCAGGTGTGAGAGCACAGGTGTGCAAGTAAAGGTGTGTGGAGAGAGTTGGAGTAATTGGTACGGAGTGGTGTGCATGGTGCGAAGGTGTGGATGGGGGAAGAGTGGACCCCTTTCACGAGTACCCGGGGCGGGTAGTGTAAGTGTTAGGTAGAGGGTATAGGTAAATTGTGGTTGGATATTGGCATCTGTGGTGCGGGTGACAGAATGGTATTTGGATGGGTGCATTAGTGTTGTGGAAATGGCTGGGCGTGTAGCCTGTTAGTGTGTGTAGTTGGTTGGGCACTCCACCACTGTGAGGATGTCGGCCAGGTGAGGCCGCAGGTGGGCTCTGGGAGCCGATAGTTGTGAGTGGGTGCCTGAGGATCCCGGGTGTGGATCGGGCAGCCCAGTGCCAGAGAGGGCACCGAGTGGGGAGAGCGCCAGAGGGCCTTCCCCAGGTAGTTAGGTTAGGGTAAGGAGCAGGTAAGCTCGGAGGCAACTGCAGTGGTGGAGGTGTGCAGGTGGGTAGACCCACTGGGAGAGGTACACGCCACAGCCCAGAAATTGTGCGAGGGCACCGGGAGATGAATCGGGGGAGTGAGACCCCAAATTGAAAAGCACCACAGTTTGGCCAATGGGAATTGGTTTTTAGAACCCATAGTGTAAGAGGGCCAATGGTTTGGCCGGAGAAAGACCCCGGGTAGTGTAAAGTTGTTAAAGTCATTTAGGAAATAGTTAGGATTGATGAACCTGTCGCACCATACGCAGCCACTTACCTGTGGTGATGATGATGACTCCACACCTGTGTTTTCTTTGTTCTGTGTGCAGGAAATGAGAATTGCTGTGTGGATTGGTGAGACGCATCACGACGTGGATGAGACATTGGGGTGATTCCATCTCTCCCTCCCTAGGAGGGACTGATGATGAATTGGTAATGGCAAATTTTGATGAGTTGAAAATGGCAAATTTGATTGGTTAGGAGGGAGAGAAGACGAATTTGGTATATGGGAGGAACGGGGAAGACAGTAGGGACGTTTGTTGATTTGTAAAGTAGATGTTTATGGGTAGTGTTGTGTTTTGTGGATACAGTAAGGGGTAAGGGAGGGGCCATGTAGGTTACCTGGTGGGGGGGGGGGCGTACGGTAGGAACGTACCTGTCTCACCTGGTTCCCATGTGCCCCCAGTGTGCATTACCTTACATTGCGTGCACTTTTGCGCCCTTACCACCTTACTCACTTGTCTGCTTCTTTTGTCTCCCACCTCTGAGGATCTGGCTTTGGGGTAGAGAGAGAGGAGAGAGAGGTGCTGGCTACGCAGTTGTGGGCCTGCACTTTCGCTGCTTGCTGCCTGGATCGATACACCATATGGACCGCAATGTTGGTGGCCACCCACAATGGACCGCAGTTCTTTTGCGGCCAAGCACCACCCGTGGATGGACCTATGGGTCAACGTGGCACCTATGCCATACAAGGTGAACCACTTATAGTTGGCCCCCTGACGGCCACAATACAGAAATGGACGCGGTTGGCGCCTTTCTTTATTTTTTTGAAAGAGGCAAGAACACCAAGTGCACCACACGAAGGCAAGACCAGCGGCAGAACATCGGCCGGCTGCGACACCACCGGTGATTTATAAACACTTTATTGGTGCACCGGATGGTGCTGACTGTGTTATGGGGTGGTGCTTTTGATGCTTGGAAGGGGTGCTCTGCACATTATTAAAGGCCATAAGGCCACAGAGCACTCGTGGGTTGGTGTATCGATGCTGGCATGCGTGCTCTCTCTATGCATAACATCTGCATGTGTTCCTCCAAAAACAGGTCCTGGATCGTAGTGTAAATATCAGCGTAGTCTTGTGTAAATAATGCTCCCTACCGGCTGTATGTTTAGTTTGCGAATTCTTTCCGGATTCGGTTATCCTGTGGGTGTGTTTCTGTGAGGAGAAGGGTGCAACGTCGCAGGGGGACATATTTACTCATTTGTGAATATCTGTAAAACTGTCGCACTCAGGGTAGAGTTAATAGTAGAGGGAACTACATCTGAGTGCCACACTAAAATAGGTAAAAATTTATCGGGTCGGGACGCCCCGAGGGTAGAGAAGGGTGCAATGTTGCGGATATGGGACTTGGCCTCAATATCCGCTTGTAAATACTCCCCTATTTCCCCAATACTCCCCAACTATCCCCAATCCCCCATTCCCTAGTCCCATTGCCTGTAAATAACACTCTGTAGAACCGACCTTCCCCTTTTTCCCCCATTAAATGTCGTGCCCAGGTTCACCGCATCTCACGTAGACAACTATGGGACATCTTGCTAGTTATTCTTAGTCTATGTCAGTTAAGGACTCGTTTCCATTAATTCTGACTCTTCGTTGCACCAGAATGTGATCGTATGGCACCAGTAGTGAGTTTAGGACCTCCCCTTACCTCCTCCCATCTTCCCCATGAAACAACAACAACAACTACAACAACTACAACAACAACAACAACAACAACTACAACAACAACAACAACAACTACAACAACAACTACAACTACAACAACAGAGGAGATGGGGGCGGCGCGGCGCGGGGGAGTGTGCGTCCTCACACCGGCTCGGTTAGCCGCCATGACCATGCGCTCCGACGGGGTTACCACGAAGGGGCTCCCTGTCAGCCCCTCGTCAAGGGCAGAGCCGGTAACCCCCCCGCACGCACCCAATGAGAAGCAACGGGCCGATTCCATCTGGGGCGGAGCTAACGAGCCGAGGGCGTGTCACTCCCCGCCGGATATACGCAGCCACTTACCGGACGTGACGTGAGATGCGCCCCCGACTGAAGAAGACAAGTCACGACCTTCGAGCGCTGAGTGAGGCCTCCCGCATCTCTGGACCGGAGCGGGTCGATTCTGTCCTTGAGCCAAGAGTGCACCTTGAGCCATCGACTACCCGCTTTCCTTGCCATCAATCCCCGTGTGAGTCAGTTTTGTCCCGTTTATCTGTCGTCTGTCGGGGCTAATATAAGAGTGTGTCTAAGTGCCTGTCTTTCTATGCTGTCCCTCTCATTCCTGTAATCTGACCTTCCGCAATATTATAACCTCCTCCGGAGGTCTTGAGAACTGAACCCTTGGTGTCGTGTCATTTTAATCCCAGCCGTTGTGTCCTTTTCCATCATTGATTTAGCATAGCGCGACTTAGTCAACGTTCGAGTATAATCGGGTAAACGTGCAGGCGCGGTCATACCAAACCGCTCGGTAGACCAACATCCACAACCGCGTCTGTAACAATATTATGAAAAGATCTGGATATTGGGCCATCTCAGATTCAGAGATTTGATTTTTGCAAGATTTCGATTCGATTGGGATCGAAGAGAACACCTTCTTCGTCTTCTGTACAGTGAAGTTGCCAGCCCTGAATTCTCTGGCTACATCTGGGTGCTTCATTGGGAGTGCAACCGTGTCCCTCAGGTGAACAGGGACACACCTGGCATAGTGTGTGTGGTCTAAGGCATGGAACCATGGGACCAGTTCCGTCAGGGCATCAAGGTACGTCGTGAATGAAGCCTGCCGCAGAGAACGCACGTAGACCAGTACCAACATCTCTAGTTCCAGCACAGTTGCCCAGTACTGAAAGTTGGGAATGTCTTCTCCTCTCTGGTGACACCAGTCTTCGAACTCAGGCAGGTCTTCTGCATCATCAGCATATGTCATACAGTGGCGTTCATACGCACGGTGTTGCAGGATGTGCAGTGCCGCTGCAGTGATTTGATGAGCTCTTCTTGTGCGGGTGACGTGGGCAGCTCGTAGGAAGGAGTCGGCCGTCCCTGGCGTTGCAATCTCAGCTTGCAAAATCTGCAAATCTTGCAAAAATCAAATCTCTGAATCTGAGATGGCCCAATATCCAGATCTTTTCATAATATGATAGTCTACTAGTGTGCCAAATTTGGTGCTTGTATCACAAAATGCACAATTCTTTTGAATATTTGGGCTAAGCCGCCCCACTAAAACGATATCTATAGGTGTGCAAAGTGTCAAGTTAATCCATCCTTCGATGCCTGAGCCTTAGGCGAACAAACTTTTCAAGTCCTTGCATTATAGTATGATTTTCCTTGGTGGCCATATTGGATTTTGGACGTCATCTCGAAAATAAGTGACATATGAAATGTACCTTTCCCTGAATCAGTTTCACTGACCTCAAAAACCCCTGATTTGATACCTCATTTGTCTATCTGTGACTTCTACAGCCAGAGATATATGATATTTCAGTTTTGCTGGTGGCATTTTGAATTTTGGCCAACATCTTGGAAAATCTGAAACGGTCAGGATGGCTCCTCGGCTAAAATCAATTGATAGGTCCAAACGAAGCTCCATACCAAATTTGGGACTTTTGTCCGGCTTGTAACATTACGCCTAAAAATTGTTGCTAAGCCACCTGACTATCACATGCAGTGTTATTTGTAAAAGTTTGGTCCATAAGCACGAAAATAAAAATGGTAGTTTTGTAAAGTCGTTCCCCCAGAAATTATTGCTAAGCTGCCTAACTAGATCAATCACATGGGGGTTAAATGCATGTTCCAAGTGAACTCCAATCGGTGGAGGCGTCGTGGTGCACCGGGCTAAGGCGGGCCACGATGACGTATCAACGATGCGTACTCGAGAGCTGTAAACGGCAAAGGTTCGAATCCTCGACCCTGGGCCCCCGCAGGTGTTGCGCCGCGGAAAATGAGCCTCACGCTAAAGACGTCCGGGCGGACGCCCCGGGCACCCGGGCCTCCACCCTTTTGAATCCAAACCAATTAATCAATAATTAATCACTGAAAAGCGAATTTATGCATTTGAAATCGTCCACCGTTCCTTGTCGTGACGTCACATTCAACGGCCATAAAATGAAATGTTGTTGTTTTTTTGAAGGATATTTAAATAATCTCGTTGACCCTTAAGGACTTATATATATATATATATATATATATAAAACCCTTCGGTTTATAATTATATATAAAATCGATGGACCATCCACAGGGTAAAGGAAAGAATAAAAGAAAAAAATATCATTTCCCGTTCCAGATCCAGGAAGTTGACCCCAAGAGGAAGAAGAAGAAGAAGAACCACCCTTCGGCTAGTCACTCGTCACTCGTCACGTCAGTCGTCAGTCGTAGTCCTCGGGCACACTGAAACTGTAAGTGTCATGTGCGGCTGTCATACGGGTTGAAGGCACGAACAGTGCACCAAAATCGAGCGTCATTATATATCATAAATTAATAATGCACTATATCCTGCCTCCAAAGGTGCGGGCGACAGTCCCTGACCGAGCTTTGTTGGTTTATTGGTTTATTCCCAAAGATGGATGTTCCATTCACCGTCAGGAGCATTCCCAAAGATGGATGTTCAATTCATGGTGAGGAGCATTCCCAAAGATGGATGTTCCATTCACGGTGAGGAGCATTCCCAAAATTAGTCACGTGAAAAAGTAAGTACCCGTGTACAAGTAAGTACACGTGAAAAAGCTCCGTCTCCCTGTGCCGCCCCGTCTCCCTGTCCCGCTCCGTCTCCCTGTCCCGCTCCGGCTCCCTGTCCCGCTCCGTCTCCCTGTCCCGCTCAGTCTCCCTGTCCCGCTCAGTCTCCCTGTCCCGCTCAGTCTCTCTGTCCCGCTCAGTCTCCCTGTCCCGCTCAGTCTCCCTGTCCCGCTCAGTCTCCCTGTCCCGCTCAGTCTCCCTGTCCCGCTCAGTCTCCCTGTCTGCGGGCGACAGCTCAGTCTCTCTGTATGGAGTGGGAGGGAGAGAGCAGTGGGATTGGTAGAATATGGAGTGGGAGGGAGAGAGCAGTGGGATTGGTAGAATATGGAGTGGGAGGGAGAGAGCAGTGGGATTGGTCGAGTGAAGTATGGAGTGGAAGGGAGAGAGCAGTGGGATTGGTAGAATATGGAGTGGGAGGGAGAGAGCAGTGGGATTGGTCGAATATGGAGCGGGAGGGAGAGAGCAGTGGGATTGGTCGAATATGGAGCGGGAGGGAGAGAGCAGTGGGATTGGTCGAGTGTGGAGTGGAATGGAGAGAGCAGTGGGATTGGTCGAATATGGAGTGGGAGGGAGAGAGCAGTGGGATTGGTCGAGTGACGTATGGAGTGGAAGGGAGAGAGCAGTGGGATTGATCGAATATGGAGTGGGAGGGAGAGAGCAGTGGGATTGGTCGAGTAAAGTATGGAGTGGAAGGGAGAGAGCAGTGGGATTGGTAGAATATGGAGTGGGAGGGAGAGAGCAGTGGGATTGGTCGAGTGAAGTATGGAGTGGAAGGGAGAGAGCAGTGGGATTGGTCGAATATGGAGTGGGAGGGAGAGAGCAGTGGGATTGGTCGAGTGAAATATGGAGTGGAAGGGAGAGAGCAGTGGGATTGGTAGAATATGGAGTGGGAGGGAGAGAGCAGTTGGATTGGTAGAATATGGAGTGGGAGGGAGAGAGCAGTGGGATTGGTCGAGTGAAGTATGGAGTGGGAGGGAGAGAGCAGTGGGATTGGTAGAATATGGAGTGGGAGGGAGAGAGCAGTGGGATTGGTAGAATATGGAGTGGGAGGGAGAGAGCAGTGGGATTGGTAGAATATGGAGTGGGAGGGAGAGAGCAGTGGGATTGGTAGAATATGGAGTGGGAGGGAGAGAGCAGTGGGATTGGTAGAATATGGAGTGGGAGGGAGAGAGCAGTGGGATTGGTAGAATATGGAGTGGGAGGGAGAGAGCAGTGGGATTGGTCGAGTGAAGTATGGAGTGGAAGGGAGAGAGCAGTGGGATTGGTAGAATATGGAGTGGGAGGGAGAGAGCAGTTGGATTGGTAGAATATGGAGTGGTCTTTTGGTATAATCCTGGGTTAAATGTGCATCCACCTTTTGGTATAATCCTGGGGTAAATGTGCATCCACCTTTTGGTATAATCCTGGGTTAAACGTGCATCCACCTTTTGGTATAATCCTGGGTTAAATGTGCATCCACCTTTTGGTATAATCCTGGGGTAAATGTGCATCCTCCTTTTGGTATAATCCTGGGTTAAATGTGCATCCACCTTTTGGTATAATCCTGGGTTAAATGTGCATCCACCTTTTGGTATAATCCTGGGGTAAATGTGCATCCATCTTTTGGTATAATCCTGGGTTAAATGTGCATCCATCTTTTGGTATAATCCTGGGTTAAATGTGTATCCACATTTTGGTATAATCCTGGGGTAAATGTGCATCCACCTTTTGGTATAATCCTGGGGTAAATGTGCATCCACCTTTTGGTATAATCCTGGGGTAAATGTGCATCCACCTTTTGGTATAATCCTGGTTTAAATGCGCATCCTCCTTTTGGTATAATCCTGGGTTAAATGTGCATCCACCTTTTGGTATAATCCTGGGTTAAATGTGCATCCACCTTTTGGTATAATCCTGGGTTAAATGTGCATCCACCTTTTGGTATAATCCTGGGGTAAATGTGCATCCATCTTTTGGTATAATCCTGGGTTAAATGTGCATCCATCTTTTGGTATAATCCTGGGTTAAATGTGTATCCACATTTTGGTATAATCCTGGGTTAAATGTGCACCACCTTTTGGTATAATCCTGGGGTAAATGTGCATCCATCTTTTGGTATAATCCTGGGTTAAATGTGTATCCACATTTTGGTATAATCCTGGGATAAATGTGCATCCACCTATTGGTATAATCCTGGGGTAAATGTGCATCCACCTTTTGGTATAATCCTTGGGTAAATGTGCATCCACCTTTTGGTATAATCCTGGTTTAAATGCGCATCCTCCTTTTGGTATAATCCTGGGTTAAATGTGCATCCACCTTTTGGTATAATCCTGGGTTAAATGTGCATCCACCTTCTGGTATAATCCTGGGGTAAATGTGCATCCATCTTTTGGTATAATCCTGGGTTAAATGTGCATCCACATTTTGGTCCAAACCTGGGTTAAATGTGCATCCACATTTTGGTATAATCCTGGGTTAAATGTGCATCCACCTTTTGGTATAATCCTGGGGTAAATGTGCATCCACCTTTTGGTATAATCCTGGTTTAAATGCGCATCCTCCTTTTGGTATAATCCTGGGTTAAATGCGCATCCTCCTTTTGGTGGAAACCTGGGTTAAATGTGCATCCACCTTATGGTATAATCCTGGGTTAAATGTGCATCCTCCTTTTGGTATAATCCTGGGTTAAATGCGCATCCTCCTTTTGGTGGAAACCTTGGTTAAATGTGCATCCACCTTATTGTATCATCCTGGGTTAAATGTGCATCCATCTTTTGGTATAATCCTGGGATAAATGTTCATCCACCTTTTGGTATAATCCTGGGTTAAATGTGCATCTACCTTTTGGTAAAATCCTGGGTTAAATGTGCATCCACCTTTTGGTATAATCCTGGGTTAAATGTGCATCCACCTTTTGGTATAATCCTGGGTTAAATGTGCATCCACCTTTTGGTATAATCCTGGGTTAAATGTGCATCCACCTTTTGGTATAATCCTGGGGTAAATGTGCATCCATCTTTTGTTATAATCCTGGGTTAAATGTGCATCCACATTTTGGTCCAAACCTGGGTTAAATGTGCATCCACATTTTGGTATAATCCTGGGTTAAATGTGCATCCACCTATTGGTATAATCCTGGGGTAAATGTGCATCCACCTTTTGGTATAATCCTGGGGGTAAATGTGCATCCACATTTTGGTATAATCCTGGGTTAAATGTGCATCCACCTTTTGGTATAATCCTGGGTTAAATGTGCATCCACCTTTTGGTATAATCCTGGGTTAAACGTGCATCCACCTTTTGGTATAATCCTGGGTTAAATGTGCATCCACCTTTTGGTATAATCCTGGGTTAAATGTGCATCCACCTTTTGGTATAATCCTGGGTTAAATGTGCATCCACCTTTTGGTATAATCCTGGGTTAAATGTGCATCCACCTTTTGGTATAATCCTGGGTTAAATGTGCATCCACCTTTTGGTATAATCCTGGGGTAAATGTGCATCCACTTTTTGGTATAATCCTGGGTTAAACGTGCATCCACCTTTTGGTATAATCCTGGGTTAAATGCGCATCCTCCTTTTTGTGGAAACCTGGGTTAAATGTGCATCCACGTTTTGGTATAATCCTGGGTTAAATGTGCATCCACCTTTTGGTATAATCCTGGGTTAAATGTGCATCCACCTTATGGTATAATCCTGGGTTAAATGCGCATCCTCCTTTTGGTGGAAACCTGGGTTAAATGTGCATCCACCTTTTGGTATAATCCTGGGTTAAATGTTCATCCACCTTTTGGTATAATCCTGGGTTAAACGTGCATCCACCTTTTGGTATAATCCTGGGTTAAACGTGCATCCACCTTTTGGTATAATCCTGGGTTAAATGTGCATCCACCTTTTGGTATAATCCTGGGTTAAATGTGCATCCACCTTTTGGTATAATCCTGGGTTAAATGTGCATCCACCTTTTGGTGTAATCCTGGGTTAAATGTGCATCCACCTTTTGGTATAATCCTGGGTTAAATGCGCATCCTCCTTTTGTTGGAAACCTTGGTTAAATGTGCATCCACCTTTTGGTATAATCCTGGGTTAAATGTTCATCCACCTTTTGGTATAATCCTGGGTTAAACGTGCATCCACCTTTTGGTATAATCCTGGGTTAAACGTGCATCCACCTTTTGGTATAATCCTGGGTTAAATGTGCATCCACCTTTTGGTATAATCCTGGGTTAAATGTGCATCCACCTTTTGGTATAATCCTGGGTTAAATGTGCATCCACCTTTTGGTGTAATCCTGGGTTAAATGTGCATCCACCTTTTGGTATAATCCTGCGGTAAATGTGCTTCCACCTTTTGGTGGAAACCTGGGTTAAATGTGCATCCATCTTTTGGTATAAGCCTGGGTTAAACGTGCATCCACCTTTTGGTGGAAACCTGGGTTAGACGTGCATCCACATTTTTGTCCAAATCTGGGTTAAATGTGCATCCACCTTTTGGTATAATCCTGGGGGTAAATGTGCATCCACTTTTTGGTATAATCCTGGGTTAAACGTGCATCCACCTTTTGGTATAATCCTGGGTTAAATGCGCATCCTCCTTTTTGTGGAAACCTGGGTTAAATGTGCATCCACGTTTTGGTATAATCCTGGGTTAAATGTGCATCCACCTTTTGGTATAATCCTGGGTTAAATGTGCATCCACCTTATGGTATAATCCTGGGTTAAATGCGCATCCTCCTTTTGGTGGAAACCTGGGTTAAATGTGCATCCACCTTTTGGTATAATCCTGGGTTAAATGTGCATCCACCTTTTGGTATAATCCTGGGTTAAATGTTCATCCACCTTTTGGTATAATCCTGGGTTAAACGTGCATCCACCTTTTGGTATAATCCTGGGTTAAACGTGCATCCACCTTTTGGTATAATCCTGGGTTAAATGTGCATCCACCTTTTGGTATAATCCTGGGTTAAATGTGCATCCACCTTTTGGTATAATCCTGGGTTAAATGTGCATCCACCTTTTGGTGTAATCCTGGGTTAAATGTGCATCCACCTTTTGGTATAATCCTGCGGTAAATGTGCTTCCACCTTTTGGTGGAAACCTGGGTTAAATGTGCATCCATCTTTTGGTATAAGCCTGGGTTAAACGTGCATCCACCTTTTGGTGGAAACCTGGGTTAGACGTGCATCCACATTTTTGTCCAAATCTGGGTTAAATGTGCATCCACCTTTTGGTATAATCCTGGGTTAAATTTGCATCCACCTTTTGGTATAAACCTGGGTTTAAACGTGCATCCACCTTATGGTGGAAACCTGGGTTAAATGTGCATCCACCTTTTGGTATAAACCTGGGTTTAAACGTGCATCCACCTTATGGTGGAAACCTGGGTTAGACGTGCATCTACCTTTTGGTGGAAACCTGGGTTAAACATGCATCCACCTTTTGGTATAATCCTGGTTTAAATGTGCATCCACCTTTTGGTATAATCCTGGATTAAACGTGCATCCACCTTTTGGTATAATACTGGTTTAAATGTGCATCCACCTGTTGGTATAATCCTGGGTGAAACGTGCATCCACCTTTTGGTATAATCCTGGGTTAAACGTGCATCCACCTTTTGGTATAAACCTGGGTTAAACGTACATCTACCTTTTGGTGGAAACCTGGGTTAGACGTGCATCCACTTTTTGGTCCAAACTACCCAATGGGAAAAGGCAGGACTGGCAAGCAGGCCACCCAACAGGTCTATGGCAATAATTGCAGATGGAGACACCAAACTTTCACAGGGCTTTGTAGAAAACCAGTTGGTATTTCCACTTGTAAAACAAACTTCCTGTCCTTTGATCCCACCTTGGTCATGCCCTGCCAGCTCATCAATATCTGACTCCTTCCCATTTATGGGTCCACTTAAGGCAGATCCCACACTCCGTAGCCCTATTTATATGGACTACATAATGTAGAAGAAAGAATACTTCAAAACAAATCATTACATTGGAATCGTATAGCACTTTGTCTGCTTAAGAAACCACATTCATTTGTGTTCTTGCATCATGTTTGCAGAAATATCGACAATACTTGGCAGGAATCCTGGCTCCTCCATATGGAGCGATGGAGATGATACCGAACAGGAGTAAGGAGACCCTTTTTAATCTTTCACGTTCAATTCCTACAGCTCTACATGATAATTTGTTGTAATATATTTCGGAACTTATAAAAGACGTTTGTCGTGATGCTTCTCTTCTATGAGCTAATGATTATGTACACTCTAGAATTTTTTTTCTTCAAGTATTCCCACAACACAACAACAACAACATGCATTTTAAGGCCATGTTCCCTGCTAGAGCGGAAGTATTCCCACAAGGCGATGTAATATACACAACATGTCGTCGCACACCACTCCTGTCCTAACACTTCCTTTTTTGAGTTTTTAGCTGCGACGAGCATCTCTATGAGAGGACCGCGTTGTTGTTCTTGTTGTTGGGGTGCCTTTTTGAAAAGCGCATGCGCATACACTCGGACTTCCCCTACCGACCAAGCCCGTTTCAAATTATCCCTCTGCCACCCAGAATTAACATTAATAAATAACATTAATGAATTAAGATTAACATTAACAGAAATAACATTCACGTCCATACATTATATGTAATCAGTTGATGAAGCATGATGCGTCGCAAAACAAAGGACAAGACCAGAACTGAAAGACAAAAAGACGCTGGTGCATGCGTATAATTTAATGACTGGTCGAATTTGGTAGCGCATATTGCAACGGATATCCTCATGATTCTACACGTCGCAGCTGGTGATCACACTGTGGTCATTTTTCTCTTGTTTTTTAAAAGTATTTCCGCAAGGTGATGTAATGCACACACAGTGTCACTGCACACCACACCACTCATGCACTAACACTTTCTTTTTTGAGATTTTTTTTTTTGGTATTCCCGCAAGGTGATGTAATATATACACCATGTTGTCGCACACCATTCATGCACTAACACTTCGTTTTTGAGTTTTTTTTTTAGTATTCTCTCAAGGTGATGTAATATATACACCATGTCGTCGCACACCACTCATGCACTAAAACATCCTTTTTTGAGTTTGTTTTTTTCATATTCCTGCAAAGTGATGTAATATACACACCATGTCGTCACACACCACTCATGCACTAACACCTCCTTTTTTTCATAGCAACATAGCACAAGCAATATGTTATCAAGTGATTTCTCCATTCAAATTCCCTTGTTTGTGATTATCTCATGGCAACGTCCTTTGTAAAAACAAACTTAAATCCGTTTCTTTCACAATTTGCTAGCTACATTTTAATTTGCATTCATTATTATTACATTAAGGAGTCCCTCTTTCTTGACCTTCTGACAATAAGAATCATCCTTTGTGCCAGTGACTGTTGTACACACCTGTCTTGTTGCACCATTCAGGGAGCTGCTGGTCTTCAAACAAAACTTTGAGCTCGTTGTAACGTTTGCTCGAGCTCAAAAAAGGAAAAAGGCTGATTGAATGTTCCAATATTAATTGATCGTTCATGTTTAATTCCTTTGTAGGACTTGTTGATAAAGACCAAATGAAAAGCAACGATCTACATGCATTACCCACACACTCTGGCAAGGTATGTTAGGTGTAAAGGCTGATTTATGCTTCTGCAAACATGCACGGGTGTCGCCCGCAGACGTCCGCATGGGTGTTTGCCAACTTACTTGCATGTAACGTTAACGCGTGCAGTACGGGGCAGTGTCACATTTACTAAAACTAAAGAATGTACAGAAAATGGAGAAGCACCCAGAAATGGAAACCCGTTTCCACCTCCAGTAAAAGTGTAAACATTCTGTTTGAATGTTTTGGTTCTTTGTTTTAGTTCCGGATTTGGGTCTGGGCCCAACCCTCAATGCTACCAGATATACTTCCCTGCTCAACCAATCAGCGTTTGTTTGACGCACATGACCACAGCTACGTGCGACGCATTGTTGAGATTTTGGAGGGGTGCGCATCGACCCCTCGGCGAGCCTATGCGGGCTACGGTTACCCATAAACCCCTTCTCTGCATAGCTATGCAGAGACGCTTACGTGCATCTTCGTAGAAGCATAACTCCGGCTTATGTGATCATTGTCTCAATAAACCAACAAAAAAAAGATAATTCATTCAGAAATACGGATTGATTAATTCCTTCGGAATTAAAGATCGATTAATTTTCTCAGAAATACAGATTGATCAATTCGCTCAGAAATAGAGAGAGATTCATTACCCCAGAATTAGAGATAGATTAATTACCCCAGAATTAGAGATAGATTAATTACCCCAGAATTAGAGATAGATTCATTACCCCAGAATTAGAGATAGATTAAATCCCACATAATTGGAGAAAGATTAATTACTGTACCCCAGAATTGGAGATAGATTAAATCCCCCATAATTAGAGATGGATTAATTCCCCCACAATTAGAGATAGATTAAATCCCCCATAATTAGAGATAGATTAAATCCCCCAGAATTAGAGATAGATTAAATCCCCCAGAATTAGAGATAGATTAAATCCCCCAGAATTAGAGATAGATTAAATCCCCCAGAATTAGAGAAAGATTAAATCCCACATAATTAGAGAAAGATTAATTACCCCAGAATTAGAGATAGATTAAATCCCCCAGAATTAGAGATAGATTAAATCCCCCAGAATTAGAGATAGATTTAATCTCCCAGAATTAGAGATAGATTAAATCCCCCAGAATTAGAAATTGATTCATTCCCCTGTAATTAGAGATAGATTAAATCCCCCAGAATTAGAGATCGATTAAATCCCCCAGAATTAGAGATAGATTAAATCTCCCAGAATTAGAGATAGATTAAATCCCCCAGAATTAGAGAAAGATTAAATCCCACATAATTAGAGAAAGATGAATTACCCCAGAATTAGAGATAGATGAAATCCCCCAGAATTAGAGATAGATTAAATCCCCCAGAATTAGAGAGATTAAATCCCACATAATTAGAGAAAGATGAATTACCCCAGAATTAGAGATAGATTAATTACCCCAGAATTAGAGATAGATTAAATCCCACATAATTGGAGAAAGATGAATTTCCCCAGAATTAGAGATAGATTAAATCTCCCAGAATTAGAGATAGATTAAATCCCACATAATTAGAGAAAGATTAAATCTCCCAGAATTAGAGATAGATTAAATCCCTCATAATTAGAGAAAGATGAATTACCCCAGAATTAGAGAAAGATTAATTACCCCAGAATTAGAGATAGATTAAATCTCCCAGAATTAGAGATAGATTAAATCCCCCAGAATTAAATCCCCCAGATTAAATCCCCCAGAATTAGAGATAGATTAAGTGCCCCAGAATAAATCCCCCAGAATTAATTCCCCCACAATTAGAGATAGATTAAATCCCCCAGAATTAAAGAAAGATTAAATACCCCAGAATTAGAGAAAGACTAAATCCCCCAGAATTAGAGAAAGATTCAATCCCCCCAGAATTAGAGAAAGATTAAATTCCCCAGAAGGAGAGATAGATTAAATCACCCAGAATTAGAGAAAGATTAAATCCCCCAGAATTAGAGATAGATTAAATCCCCCAGAATTAAATCCCCCAGATTAAATCCCCCAGAATTAGACATAGATTAAATCTCCCAGAATTAGAGTTAGATTAAATCCCCCAGAATTAGAGAAAGATTAAATCCCACATAATTAGAGAAAGATTAATTACCCCAGAATTAGAGATAGATTAAATCTCCCAGAATTAGAGATATATTAAATCCCCCAGAATTAAATCCCCCAGATTAAATCCCCCAGAATTAGAGATAGATTAAATCCCCCAGAATTAAATCCCCCAGAATTAAAGAAAGATTAAATCCCCCAGAATTAGAGAAAGACTAAAGCCCCCAGAATTAGAGAAAGATTCAATCCCCCCAGAATTAGAGAAAGATTAAATTCCCCAGAAGTAGAGATAGATTAAATCCCCTAGAATTACAGATAGATGAATTCCCCCACAATTAGAGATAGATTAAATCCCCCAGAATTAGAGATAGATTCATTCCCCCGCAACTAGAGATAGATTAAATCCCCCAGAATTACAGATAGATTAAATCCCCCAGAATTAGAGACAGATTAAATCTCCCAGAATTAGAGATAGATTAAATCCCCCAGAATTAGAGAAAGATTAAATCCCACATAATTAGAGAAAGATTAATTACCCCAGAATTAGAGATAGATTAAATCCCCCAGAATTAGAGATAGATTAAATCCCCCAGAATTAGAGATAGATTAAATCCCCCAGAATTAGAGATAGATTAAATCCCCCAGAATTAGAGAAAGATTAAATCCCACATAATTAGAGAAAGATTAATTACCCCAGAATTAGAGATAGATTAAATCCCCCAGAATTAGAGATAGATTAAATCCCCCAGAATTAGAGATAGATTTAATCTCCCAGAATTAGAGATAGATTAAATCGCCCAGAATTAGAAATTGATTCATTCCCCTGTAATTAGAGATAGATTAAATCCCCCAGAATTAGAGATCGATTAAATCCCCCAGAATTAGAGATAGATTAAATCTCCCAGAATTAGAGATAGATTAAATCCCCCAGAATTAGAGAAAGATTAAATCCCACATAATTAGAGAAAGATGAATTACCCCAGAATTAGAGATAGATGAAATCCCCCAGAATTAGAGATAGATTAAATCCCCCAGAATTAGAGAGATTAAATCCCACATAATTAGAGAAAGATGAATTACCCCAGAATTAGAGATAGATTAATTACCCCAGAATTAGAGATAGATTAAATCCCACATAATTGGAGAAAGATGAATTTCCCCAGAATTAGAGATAGATTAAATCTCCCAGAATTAGAGATAGATTAAATCCCACATAATTAGAGAAAGATTAAATCTCCCAGAATTAGAGATAGATTAAATCCCTCATAATTAGAGAAAGATGAATTACCCCAGAATTAGAGAAAGATTAATTACCCCAGAATTAGAGATAGATTAAATCTCCCAGAATTAGAGATAGATTAAATCCCCCAGAATTAAATCCCCCAGATTAAATCCCCCAGAATTAGAGATAGATTAAGTGCCCCAGAATAAATCCCCCAGAATTAATTCCCCCACAATTAGAGATAGATTAAATCCCCCAGAATTAAAGAAAGATTAAATACCCCAGAATTAGAGAAAGACTAAATCCCCCAGAATTAGAGAAAGATTCAATCCCCCCAGAATTAGAGAAAGATTAAATTCCCCAGAAGGAGAGATAGATTAAATCACCCAGAATTATAGAAAGATTAAATCCCCCAGAATTAGAGATAGATTAAATCCCCCAGAATTAAATCCCCCAGATTAAATCCCCCAGAATTAGACATAGATTAAATCTCCCAGAATTAGAGTTAGATTAAATCCCCCAGAATTAGAGAAAGATTAAATCCCACATAATTAGAGAAAGATTAATTACCCCAGAATTAGAGATAGATTAAATCTCCCAGAATTAGAGATATATTAAATCCCCCAGAATTAAATCCCCCAGATTAAATCCCCCAGAATTAGAGATAGATTAAATCCCCCAGAATTAATTCCCCCACAATTATAGATATATTAAATCCCCCAGAATTAAAGAAAGATTAAATCCCCCAGAATTAGAGAAAGACTAAAGCCCCCAGAATTAGAGAAAGATTCAATCCCCCCAGAATTAGAGAAAGATTAAATTCCCCAGAAGTAGAGATAGATGAAATCCCCCAGAATTAGAGAGACGAAATCCCCCAGAATTAGAGAAATATTAAATCCTCCAGAATTAGAGACAGATTAAATCCCCAGAATTAGTGAAAGATTAATTCCCCCACAATTAGACATAGATTAAATGCCCCCGAATTAGAGATAGATTCATTCCCCCACAATTAGAGATGGATTAAATCCCCCAAAATTAGAGATAGATTAAATCCCCCAAAATTAGAGATAGATTAAATCCTCCAGAATTAAATCCCCCAGATTAAATCCCCCAGAATTAGAGATAGATTAAATCCCCCAGAATTAATTCCCCCAAAATTAGAGATACATTAATTCCCTCAGAATTAGAGACAGATTAAATCCCCTAGAATTAGAGAAAGATGAATTCCCCCACAATTAGAGATAGATTACATCCCCCAGAATTAGAGATAGATTCATTCCCCCGCAACTAGAGATAGATTAAATCCCCCAGAATTACAGATAGATTAAATCCCCCAGAATTAGAGACAGATTAAATCCCCCAGAATTAGAGATAGATTAAATCCCCCAGAATTAGAGAAAGATTAAATCCCACATAATTAGAGAAAGATTAAATCCCCCAGAATTAGAGATCGATTAAATCCCCCAGAATTAGAGATAGATTAAATTCCCCAGAATTAGAGATAGATTAAATCCCCCAGAATTAGAGATAGATTAAATCCCTCAGAATTAGAGATAGATTAAATCTCCCAGAATTAGAGATAGATTAAATCCCCCAGAATTAGAAATAGATTCATTCCCCTGCAATTAGAGAAAGATTAATTACCCCAGAATTAGAGATAGATTAAATCCTCCAGAATTAGAGATAGATTAAATCCCCCAGAATTGCAGATAGATTAAATCCCCCAGAATTAGAGAAAGATTAAATCCCACATAATTAGAGGTAGATTAAATACCCCAGAATTAGAGATCGATTAAATCCCCCAGAATTAGAGATAGATTAAATCTCCCAGAATTAGAGATATTTAGATCGGACGAACCGATCGAACCCATCTATGAGACTATGGACTCTCCCGACGCTCCCATCGCCGAAAGTCTACCGACCCTCCCCTCACCGAGTCTACCAGGGCCCGACGACTTGGCGTTACACCCTTCGTCACCCGACCCTGGTTGACACCGCTAGGGGCGCGACTATAAGACCCGCTGCTGCGGACGGTGCTCCGAGACTTCTCCTGTGACACGTTACATCTGGTAGACTCGCTAACGGTACGCCAGCATAGAATATTCAGCTTGCTTACATTGCTTACATTGAATGTTATGAATGGTCCCATGTGATGCCATATCTTATGCTTATTGCATTTCCTGCATTACAGGATGATGTCATGATCTAAATGGAATTAAACCAGAAGTTGGACTAAAGTTGTGTGGACCTGATTGGTTTTCCACAACACTCAGGTGGATCGACGACAACCGTTGACTACCTGATGGTGCGTAGGCGAGATATGGGGCACCTCCGGGACACAAAGGTGATCCCGGGGGAGGAGGCTGTTTCACAGCACCACTTGGTTGTCTGCGACATGAGGGTGAAAGGTGCGAGGAGAGCTCGGCGGGTGAAGTACCAACCGAGAATGAAGGTGTGGAGGTTGAAAGAGGTGCCAGTAAGGGAGGCATTAAAAGAGAGGCTGAGTAGGGTAGAGGCTGATGTGGTTGAGCTTGAAAGTGATTGGATGTCAATGAAAGATAGTCTGTTGGGAGCCGGTGGTGAGGTATGTGGATGGACAAAAGGACCACCGAGGCACTTGGGAACATGGTGGTGGGATGATGAAGTTGGAAAGAGGATTGACGAGAAGAGGAAGAAGTTCAAGGAGTGGCAGAAGGCGAAGGGTACGGGAGCAGAAAAAGCAGAGCATGAAAGTTATAAGGCAGTCAAGAAGGCTGCAAAGAAAGAGGTAGCAAAGGCTATAAGGCAGCCAAGAAGGCTGCAAAGAAAGAGGTAGCAAAGGCACAGGAGGCATGCAGGAAAATGTTCGGAGAACGCTTGGATTCGGAAGAGGGTCAGAGAGCGGTATTCAGGATTGCAAAGCAGATAGCGAAAGAGAGGTGTGATGTGATGGGGGTGAGTTGCTTGGGACAAATCGTTGTGGACCCAGATGGAATTAAAGGAAGACGGAAGAGATGTATGGAAATGCTGTTGAATGCAGAGAATGAATGGCATGGCAACATAGAGAGTAACCCAGTTTTAGGACCGGCAGAGAAGATAACTGAGAAGGAAGTTGAGGAAGCGATAAAAGCAATGAAGAGTAGAAAAGCAGGAGGGCTGACGGGAGTTGTGGGAGATGTGTTGAAGGCAGCAGGAAGTTGGGGTGTGAAGAGAATGACAGAGATCTGTAATCTGGTGGTGAAAGAAGGCCGCATTCCAGTGGATTGGGAACTGAGTACCCTCGTCCCTCTATACAAGGGGAAAGGTGACCCTCTGGAGTGTGGCTCGTACCGAGCGATAAAGTTATTGGAGCATGGAATGAAGGTATTGGAAAGGGTGTTGGAGAGGAGGATAAGGAAGAAAGTGCAGATCGACGAAATGCAGTTTTGGATTTATGCCAGGAAGAGGAACGACAGACGCGCTTTTTATTGTGAGGCAGTTGCAGGAGAAGTACATGGAGAAGAGGAAGAAGCTGTTTCTTGGGTTTGTTGATCTGGAGGAAGCATTCGATAGGGTTCCACACGAAGTATTGACACGGGCATTGAGGAAGTTAGGAGTGGAGGAATGGTTGATCAGAGTAGTGATGGCAATGTACAAAAGAGCGCGTACAGCTGTAAGGATGAAGGATGGGAACAGTGGTGAGTTTGAGGTGAAGGTGGGAGCGCATCAGGGGTCGGTACTAAGGTCACTACTATTTGTAGCTGTGATGGAGGTGCTGGCTCAGAACGTAAAGGAGGGTTTTTTTTGGGGGGGGGTGGGGGTTTGTTTTTTTGTTTACAGAATCGAGGCTTGTGAAAGAGCTAACATTTATTTCACAAACAAATCTAACAAACAAAATATATAAAAAGAGGGAGCAGTAGACAAGATGGGGAGAGAAGGGGAAGCACACAAACACAACATTTGAGAGCAGGGACATCGGGAGATGTGTGGGAGGGAGAGGGCTTGGGGGGAGGAGGCGTGGGAAGGGGGGGGGGGGTGGGAGAAGTATAAAACACAAGTACACCAAGGACTTCCAGCACAGAAGTTGGTATTTCAAAAAAGTGGATTTGGGGTGAAATTAGCAGGGGTAGAAAAGATCAAGGTTTTGGATGGGGGAAGATAAGAGATGGTGGTGAACAGCTGTTTTAAAGACCTGGAGGGAGGAGTGGGATTGAAGAGAGTGAGGGAGTTTGTTCCAGAGGCAGGAGAAAAGAGGAATGAAGGAGTGAAGGTGAGCAGAGTCTTGATTTTGGCAGTTTAACCATAAGAGGGTTGCAGGCAGATCTTGTGCGACCTGCAGGAATATTTGGGGGACAGAGCCCAGAGACAGCTGGGAGGGCAAGGCCGGAGAGGAGTCGGTAGAAGACGGAAAGACCACCAACCTGCCGGCGGTGAGTGAGTGAATGGCCCTTGGAGTTAGCTTCATCGCGGGAGATTCCAATGATTCTGAACGCTTTGGTTTCAACCGCGTGAAGACGAGCTAGGTGTGAGGCAGGAGCACCAGCCCAGAGGGGAGTGTAGTATTCCATTGAGCTGCAGATGAAAGCCTTGTATGTGGTGAGGAGCTCAGGTGTGCCAAGGAAGGACTTCGCACGACGGAGGATGCCCAGTCGGCGGCTGGCTTTGGAGGCCAGATTTGAAATGTGGTTTTCCCAGGAAAGATCATGGCAGATAGTGAGACCCAAAAGCTTGAGTGACATAACGTCGTGGAGAAGTTTGTTGACAAAGTACATGGGAGGGTTGTCCGGACGGTCTTTTCGAAGAGACATAGTGATAGTGTGAGATTTTTCAGGATTGAAATGTTCCACTTGTTTGCCCAGTCTGTGATTTTGTCGAGGTCTGCAGAGAGTGAGGAGGCTGCTGCCTGCCTATCTGAAGGAATAGGTATGGAGTGGCAGAGAGTAGAGTCATCAGCAAAGAGATAGAGAGGATTTTCCAAGAGAGTCAGAGAGATCATTGATGAAGACCAGAAAACGCACAGGGCCCAGAACACTGCCTTGGGGAACTCCAGCCTGAACAGGAAGAGGAGATGAGATAAACCCATTCAGGGCCACACGTTGACTACGACTAGAGAGGAAGTCCGCCAGCCATGCGTGGAGATTTCCATGGATACCAAAGGAGGAGAGTTTGGTGAGCAGAGGGTGGTGCCAGACCGTGAGTCCCAGTGAGTCGCAGAAGTCCTTTGCTGAGGAGCCATGGCTTGTGATAGAGGTACCCACACCCAGCCAACTGGCATGGTGACAATTGAAATCACCACATATGAGGAAGAGAGAGTTGGGATGGGTAGATAGAAGTTGGTCCATATTATCAGACAGCGAGATGTATATGGAGTCATCACTGTTTGGTGGACGGCACAACACACATATGAACAAAAGGTGGGAGCGAAGGGGAAGCCGTAGCCAAAGGTATTCCTGGGGGTGAGGTGGAGAGAGGGCAGTGCAGGGCGAGTGAGGAAGAGTTTTTTTTATAAAGATAGCAACCCCACCTCCAGGACATGGCTCAGGTCTAACCTTCCTGGAGGTGCGAATAACCTGGGATAGATACCAAGGAATCAGAGACACCATGAGGTAGGAAAGTTTCTGTTAAGCAGATCACGTCTGGTTTGTCAGAAGCAACCTGTATGGAGAGATCAGTCAAGTTTGAGCGAAGGCCCCGGATGTTTGAGGTCCATACCGTTAATGAAGAGGAAGGGGGAGTGAAAACATTTTGCTACCTCGGAGACATGTTGAATGTAGAAGGTGGATCAGACTCAGCAACGGTTGCTAGAGTGAGATGTGCATGGAAGAAGTTTCGGGAACTGAGTGGCGTGCTGATGAGGAGGGTAGTGTCGTTGAAGCTGAAGGGAAAGGTGTATGCTGCATGTGTGATAAGTGTTATGATTTATGGGAGCGAGACATAGGTAATGAACGTAGAGCAGCAACGAAGGCTGGAAAGGGTGTAAATGGGAATGGTTCGGTGGATGTGCAGAGTATCGTTGAGAGAGAGGAAGACAAATGATGAATTGCGAAAGATGATGGGAATAGAGCCTGTGATTGATGCTGTGAAGAGAAACAGGTTGAGATGGTTTGGTCATGTGTTGAGGAAGGATGAAAGTGACTGGTTGAGAAGAGTGATGGAAATAAATGTAGAAGGAAGTAGAGGACTATTAATGGTCAGTGCCATGAAACTTTCCAAAGTGCATGTGTGAGACGCTTGGTCTCCTTCAAAATGATGGAGAATGGCATTTTGCATTGACAGATGCAGATTGCAGAAGCAATACAAATGTGCCCACAAATCAGGGAGCTCTTTGTGACCCTCCTACTCTACTCTTTTGAAACCCTGCTGACCCAGTTATGGTCTTCGACCATCACCATATGCACTGGTGGGATGACTTTCTTCCTCGGGTTCCTCAATAAGCAAGCTGATCATCAACTCCTGCGTGCAATGGTATCGCTGGACGTTGAGCATCGCCTTCAACACCATGACAGACAACTTTCTGAGTTTCATCTGCCAAATGTCACAAATGATTTGCGTGCAACAGTGCAAGCAATCAATGGAAATATTGCACAACCACAACTGCCAATGATTATTCAGGAGGAACTTGAACTTGCTTATGATTTTAAAACTTTGAGAAACATTGTAAACCAACGCTTGCATGGCCCAAATGCACTTCTACCCTCTCAACGTGAGGTATATGTATATGACACTGTTATAGTTGCTTTACAGAAAAAGGAACCATTGGCTATCTTCCTGGATGCAAGAGGTGGGACAGGTAAAACCTATACACTGAACACTCTGCTAGCTGCTGCACACACCCTGCACAGTGACAAAATGAATGTTTCTCTAGCTGTTGCCTCAAGTGGTATTGCGGCTACACTTCTGCTGGGTGGACGTACATTTCATTCCAGGTTCAAAGCCCCCATCATGGTCACTGACTCAACAACATTATCAATATCGATATCTCACCAAAGTGTTCTTGCTGACCTAATTCGTAGAGCAAACCTTATTGTATGGGACGAGGCTCCAATGAGTCACAGGCACCTACTTGAGGCACTTGACCACCGTACATTACGAGACATCACCAACCAAGACATACCTTTTGGGGGAAAAGTAATAGTTCTCTGCTGGACACTTTAGACAGGTGCTTCCTGTTATTAAACATGGATCACGTGCCCAGATTGTCAATGCCTCTCTGAAATATTCTCTGTGTTGTGGCAACATTTCAAGATATTCCACCTTACCGAGAATATGCGTGTGCTTATGAATGGACATTGGACATTATAAAAAATCGAGGGAGTTTGATCGTTGGCTACTACAACTTGGCAACGGACAGCTACCCTACAACAATGAGGCATGCATTGAAATACCAGAGGAAATGTGCATGCAAATTGACAGCACCTCACGTGAAACAATCAAGTAGATCCATGAGTGAAGTCATTGACTGGGTCTTTCCTGACTTTCACCGACACCACACAGATCATAAGTGGATGGCAGATCGTGCAATATTAGCACCAAATAACACATTGGTGGATACCATCAACGAGGTCATGTCAGATACATTTCCTGGAACACCAACACTTTGTCAAAGTGCAGACAAGACGGTAAATGATGATGATGATGACGATGCCACACGTTTGCCAACTGAATATCTCAATTCCCTTAACATTGCCGGAATGCCACCTCATCAACTCTCACTCAAGGATGGCATGCCGTTAATCTTGCTCCGCAACCTCAACGCGAAGCCAGGACTCTGCAATTAAATGGGACACGGTTAATCGTGAAAGAAGTTATCTGTGGCCGCCTCCTAAAGGCTATTATTGCTAATGGTGACACTGCAGGTCGCAGTGTGTTTATCCCTCGCATCACTCTTCAACCTACAGATGGGATTTTCCCATTCCATTGGCAACGACGTCAGTTCCCAGTGAGAATTGCCTTTGCCATGACCATAAACAAGAGTCAGGGGCAGAGTTTGTCTAGGGTGTGCTTGTGGCTAGAACAACCGGTCTTCACATATGGTCAACTGTATGTAGGATCATGACGCGTTGGCCACCCTGACAATATTCGTTTCGCTATCAAGCAGTTGCCTCACCTTCCAAGAACTGCGACATGTTGTTGTATTGTTTACAGTGAAGTGTTATCACTATCCTGAACTTAAATTGCTTATAAAGATGTAACATCACTGATATTACAAATAAATTTGAGCAGAAGAAATGTTTGCATTATCATTGGCTTAAATCATGACGACACAACAACTCATATAGTCATTATCCTAAGTTCAAACAAACTTGTGCCTCTGCAGCGATGTATAGTGAGGCAAGCACAGCATCCCGATCCACGCTATTCGATTTATGTCAACATATTTTATCTATCTTTTATATATATATATATATATATATATATATATATATATATATATATATATATATATATATATATATATTGTTGTGGATATGAGAATGTTTTTTTTTATTTATTGTTGTGGTAAAATGTTGTTGTAAAAGGTTGTTGTAAAATATCACCCCTCCTCCCTCCGTTTGTGGTTGTATAAAGGTCAAAGGGCGTTCCCGTAGTTAGTCCATAAAACATACATGCAGGACACGATATATCTTTTTTGACAGTTATATCCTTATTATGTGTATTAGTGTAAGGCTGTGTCTTCCATTAATTGAAATACTCCATTGCACCAGTGAAAGAGAATAGATCCCCTTTCCTTCCCATCCCCAAAATCTCCCTTTCCTTCCCATCCCCAAAACCTCCATTTCCATATTACATCCCCTCTCGTCACTGCTGAGCCCTCGATTCCCAATCACCTCCCCTCCAATAACCGCCATTGACCATGTGCTTTGAGTCGGAGAAGAAAGGCGTGTCTCCACCTCGTCAGAGGGGAGGAGGGGCGCGCCCGCCCGTCGTCATCCAGGGCGGAGCCCGAGGGTCGCGCGACCAACCAGGGCCGAGGTGAGCACCCCGATGGGCGTGTCCAAAACGCCGGCGGCGTAATCGCTGGAGGCGCTATAAAAGGCGCAAACGGAAGTGGTCACAGTGAGTTGGTCGGAGATGCACTTTGAGTTGGTCACAAGGAGTTGGTCTGAGTCGGTTGCCAGAGGAGGGTCAGTGGTTGCGTTGGTTGCGGTGGTAAGGAGTCGGTGGTCAGTTGGTTGCGGTGAGGAGTCGGTGGTGAGGAGTGAGAGAAACAAGAAAGAGTTGAGGGTTTGGACCAGACGAGTGGGACAAGGCCTGGCAAAGCACGCGACGTAAACAGCAGCCAAAACAGCAGCGTGGGGCCTGGCCTGAACGGCGGCTGCTAAACGCGCCGGTTGTGCTGCGGGACCCCCTTGGACCTCCCTCTCCCTCCAGCCATCCACATCCTGCCATTACTGCAATTCCCCGCTTGAGTCAGTGTCTTTTGTTTGTTCTGTCCTGGGTTAATTAAGCTGTATAAGTTAATAATTGCACTGTGTCTCTAATCCTTCTGTATATTATTTTATTATCTTTCCTTCTCCTTGGTTACTTTGAGCATGTAAATAGTAGGAATAAATTTAGTGGTATTTCCAACCTTTTTGTCTTCTGCTTCTTCTTCTTCACATCCGTGTCGCCTTTGTCTTTTCCCTATTGACTAGCTGTGGTGCCATCCGGCCAAAGTCCTGGGTGAATCGGGTGAGTCAGGGATCCTGTTAGGTCGCGGCAATACCAAACTGCTCGGTAACTAACATCTTAAACCGCGATCAGTAACAATATATATATATATATATATATATATATATATATATATATATATATATATATATATATATATACATACATACAGGGGGCTGCAAAAGTAGGTATACAGTTATGAAGAAAAAAAACGTGCGCACAAAACGTATTTTATTGATTATACAAGCATATCAATAATAACATATCAATAATAAACATATCAATAATAAACATATTAATCCCTCAAATGTCCCTCAAAACTATTTCCCTCAAAATCCCTCAAAACTATTATAATACTGGTAATACTGGTATAATCCTTACTGTATACCTACTTTTGCAGCCCCCTGTATATATATATATATATATATATATATATATATATATATATATATATATATATATATATATATATATATATATATATATATATACACACACAGCATATCTATAAATATATCTGTGCAGTGTCTTGTCACTTGTCTTGTCTTGTCACTGAATTACTACCTCAAACTTTTGTAAAATCGTACGAAACTTCGGGTATGAACCTATCTCTCCTGTGTGTGTCTTCAAGGGTCTTTGTTTTGAAATTTTTTGAAAAAACAACTTTTGTTGAAAAACAAAAATTGAAAAAGATGTATTTTTTCAACTTAAGTATTCAACTTCAATTGTTTATGAAATGTAATATCACGTATATGACAAAAACATTTATGCAAAATAATTGTTTGTTATGATTGGTGTCCACCATGACAAAACAGCAACTCAGGCACACTTGGTCATCGATTTATATATCTACATATCTGGGCAGTATCTGTGTTGTCACTGAACTACTCCCTGAAACTTTTGTTTCCGTGGTTGTGAAGTGTTTTTAATAACGTGGTGGTGGTTTTGAATCATGTGGTGGTGAGGTGTTTTGAATTACGTGGTGGTGAGGTGTTTTGAATTATGTGGTGGTGAGGTGTTTTGAATTACGTGGTGGTGACTGGTGAGGTGTTTTTAATTACTTGGTGGTGAGGTGTTTTGAATTAAGTGGTGGTGACTGGTGAGGTGTTTTTAATTACTTGGTGGTGAGGTGTGTTTAATTACGTGGTGGTGAGGTGTTTTGAATTAGTTGGTGGTGAGGTGTTTTAAATTAGGTGGTGGTGGTGAGGTGTTTTGAATGACTTGGTATTGAGGTGTTTTTAATTATGTGGTGGTGAGGTCTTTTGAATTACGTGGTCGTGAGAGGTTTTGAATTACGTGGTGGTGAGGTGTTTTAAATTAGGTGGTGGTGAGGTGTTTTGAATGACTTGGTATTGAGGTGTTTTTAATTATGTGGTGGTGAGGTCTTTTGAATTACGTGGTCGTGAGGGGTTTTGAATTACGTGGTGGTGAGGTGTTTTGAATTAGTTGGTGGTGAGGTGTTTTGAATTAGTTGGTGGTGAGGTGTTTTAAATTAGGTGGTGGTGAGGTGTTTTGAATGACTTGGTATTGAGGTGTTTTTAATTATGTGATGGTGAGGTCTTCTAAATTACGTGGTCGTGAGGGGTTTTGAATAACGTGGTGGTGAGGTGTTTTGAATTAGGTGGGGGTGAGGTGTTTTGAATTAGGTGGGGGTGAGGTGTTTTGAATTAGGTGGGGGTGAGGTGTTTTGAATTAGGTGGGGGTGAGATGTTTTAAATTACGTGGGGGTGAGGTGTTTTGAATTACGTGGTGATGAGGTGTTTTGAATTACATGTGGATGAGGTGTTTTTAATGATGTGGTGGTGAGGTGTTTTGAATTACGTGGTCGTGAGGGGTTTTGAATTACGTGATGTGTTTTGAATTACATGTGGATGAGGTGTTTTTAATTATGTGGTGGTGAGGTGTTTTGAATTACGTGGTCGTGAGGGCTTTTGAATTACGTGGTGGTGAGGTGTTTTGAATGACGTGGGGGTGAGGTGTTTTGAATTACATGGTGGTGAGGTGTTTTGAATGATGTGGTGGTGAGGTTTTTTGAATTACGTGGTGGTGACGTGTTTTAAATTACTTGGTGATGAGGTGTTTAAATTAGGTGGGAGTGAGGTGTTTCAAATTATGTGGTGGTGAGGTGTTTTAAATTATGTGGTGGTGAGGTGTTTTAAATGACGTGGTGGTGAGGTGTAATCGTCCCAAACTTCCAGTCTGCAACTACCCCTCCCCGATGTATGTGCTGAGGGGTTATTTCTTGAAAAAAAACATTCAACCGAAATTGCCTATAAAAATGTAATATCACAAACACAACAAATACATTTGTGCAAAATAATTGTTTGTATTATGATTGGTGTAAATCATGACAACACAGCAACTCAGGTGCAGTCATTATCCTCAGCTAAAATAAGAGCCTGTTCCTCAGTAACGACACTCGGCGAGCCGAGCCAAGCTAGTATATATATACTAGTGGGGTCACCCGTGGGAATCCCACGGGCATGGACGTGTGTGACATTTCGACATATTGAGTTGGATGCTGCACCTGTTTCACAATAACACACACACACACACACACACACACCTCGTTTTTTCATTTCTGTATCTCACAATTCGGTCTCTCTCTTATTCACACACACACACACACACACACACACACACACACACACACACACACACACACACACACACACACACACACACGTACACCGACACACATATACACATACACATACACACACATATATATACACACATACACATACACACACACACACACATGCACGCACACGTACACACACATGTACACCGACACATGCATATACACATACACACATATACACATACACATATGGATACACACACATACACATATACACACACAGACACATACACACACACAGACACACACACACACATGCATACACATACACACACACATGCATACACATATACATACATACACACACACGTACACACACATGTACACCCACACACATATATATATATATATATATATATATATATATATATATATATATATATATATATATGTGTGAAGAACCGCAGCTCTTCGTTTGGTGAAGAAGTCCAAAAATAGCCTGAAAAATGACGCAGCTTTTTATTAAAACCAACTTATACAGATCCGGAGGAGACAGACATCTACAGCAAGCTACAGCAAGAACATGCCAAGTCAAGTCTTCCTGAAAACACATTGATTCCCAGTCCATTTATATAGGGACACGTTTTATCAGGAAATCTCCGAGGGAACAAACAAAACTGGGAGAGGTTCCTCCCCGGTGTGCCAAGCCCCCACCGTCATCCCTGTCATTCGGGGGAGTCAGCCCTTCCTTATCATTCGGACCAAATGTTTCTCTGGGCTCCGAGAAAACAGAAATGTAACTAACAATGAGAAGAGGGCATGCTTGGCCAAACAAACCCATACATTTTATGGGTTTGTTTACATGAGTAATTCAAAGCATGTTTATACAGAGTCATGCGTTGCTGTGATTAAAACAAAATATATATGGTTAACGATAGGTTATGTCATTCTATTAGCATTACGCCAAAACACGCGCATGTGGGCGTGGTTTTACGACCAGCCTCGTAAAAAGCACACGTATACAATTTGTCAAGCATGACCTCAGCGAGCCTTTCCTCATCCAAAACTAAAACGAAGCAAAAACCCTTTATTAACTTTATGAAAATAAACAGCATTTAAATCATAACACATTAGCAACCAACGTCTATAACTGAACTTTAGGCAATAACAAATCTACTACTTGACATTCCTTCCTCTTGTCTCGTCGAGACAAAGTATCTTAAGAGACAACGTGCCACATCGGGCCTTATTGAAAAATAATTGTGTAATGCGGGTATTGAAAAAATAATTGTGTAATGCGGGTATCTCCCAAGGGCATATCGTGCGCCCAAAGCGCCTCGCCCGTGCATTTGGCGAACGTGTCATGTGGTGCGTGCTTGGAGCCTGAGGGCTCAGAACATGAAAGTCCATTAACGTTTCGGATCCACAACGAAAGTGTCTGGTCCAGATGAGGTTCTGCTCCGCCAGAGGGCCACCACCTCCCCTGCGGAACTTGCTCCCCCCACCCTTTGCAGACCCAGTCCTTGCAGATCTTCGAAGTTAATCAACGATCATGCCCATGAGGTCCCTCACGTGCTGCTGTTCTGGGGAATACAAAATGTCGTCAGTATCTTGTGTCTCAATTTCCTGATCAGGGTACAGAGCGTAAAAATCCGATTCACTTGAAGCATTTGAACTTAAAACATTTGGAGAAAAGAGAGGAACTTCCTTTTGTCAAAGTCTCCCTTGGGCGCCTGGTCGGCTTGCGGGTCTAGGATATCCACGTCGGGTCCCTCGACCGCCAGACCCAGTGTCGCAATCAGATCCATAGTTGGGTTGAAAGGGGGCGTGCAGCTGTCAGCTTGTAATACATAAGCAGCGTTAGCCAGTACACGCAAGGGGTTTATAGCACAAGTATCACAGTCATCACATACACCGTTACAGGCAGCAGCCAGTTCCCACATGGGATCCGCACAAGTATCACAGTCATTACAAAATTCAATGCAATTTTCTGGAGCGCCGGTCGCAACTGCCTTGTTGAAGGACCCGTTCAGGTCGACGGCCTCTGTGGTCAGAGCCATAGTCGTTGTCGGCGGCTTCTTCACTTTCCATCCTGTAAAATACTTTCTCATACAGAGGAGGACTAGAGATTTCATTAGTGCCCCCCAAATTACTACCCCGATTATCACAGCCAGTGCGGTCAATAACCACTTCACTATGGTGCCCGTCCATCCCTGGAACCAGTCAGTGAGCCAGCTAAATGTATAAGAATTTTCGCGCGCGATCCGATCGATCGTCAGGGCGTGGCTAGTTTCCCTTAGTCTCACTTCTGCATCACCATTGTACGCATGTGAATTACCGTGTCCAATAGTATGTCATGAGCCGTAGCGGTGTCGTTTGCCACCTTTTCTAGGGCCAAAGCCAATTTATCTATCCGGAAACTATCCATGACTGTGCCCGCTCCTGGGAAGAAGAAACCAAACACCTTTTCCCATAGACTCCCGTGTAGTTTAGTGGTTCCATCTTCGTTCATGACTGACCTCTTATAACGCCTGTCCAAGGACTTTGGGTCTAGCTCATCCAGTATCTCAACGTCAGGAAGGACTGAACCCAGATAACATGTGCCCCCCCAATTATTTGGTAAATAGGGGTAAGCCTTGTCGCCGCATATAAACATTGTCCCATGGGGTGGGACCAGGTGGGTGGATAAGCACTGGAGTCCCTTTACCACCCCATTAATCCTACTAACCCCCCTAGAGAATGTTATAGCCGTTATGTTGTGGTTGTGTTTATCTTGCAGTACTATTCGTAATGTAATCCCCGAGCTCCCTTGTCCCAGCTTCCCGGGGAGAGTGTAGGCGCATTCTGATTCTCCCATACGCAAGTGGCCGGAACCCTGGAGGCAGACCGTCCCTTTCTGTGGTTTGACCCAGACGGGGGCAGGCCTCTCGGCCACATGGGCAATCATTGACGGGCGATAATTAAATTGTCGATTGCAACTCTTGCCGTTGTCAACCCCTTCTCTTTCCAGCGTGGTGACTAAACATGGGGAATCGATAGGTTGTGAGCAGAGGTCATTGAGGGACAGAGGTAGCACTATCATGTGTATTCCTGTGGTGCCTGCTTGGGGAAAGCGCATGCACGACCAGCAGTGTGTCCTATTTTGAATTGTTGCCACCTCCCTGGCCACTTTCCAATATGTGTTTTCACCCTTCTTTGGGGCCTTATCCTGGGGTTGCGGCGTGAGTATGTATTTGATGCATGGTATGTAGTTCTTTTCGCCACCGGCCGCGCCAGGGGTCCAGACGCTGCACCGGACCTGCATAGTCATGCCTTTCTCTAGGCGCGTGCGTGTTTGTAGCTTAAAATCAGGGGTTCCCCATTTGTATCCTGGTTGGGCCAAGGTCTTAATGCTAGCTTGCCCGTCTTCCCGGAACTCTCGTTGCTTTTGTAGTACCATGCCAACGCGTCCAGGCCCTGCCGACAGTGCTAGCCAATTTATGTTCACCCAATTTGTGTGCAGGGCTTTCTGTTCGAAACATGGTAGTGATACTCTTTGTCCCCATGTTACGGTGAGGTGTCGGGTTTCGTTTTTGCATCTATTGGAATCGGAGTTTCCCCTAGCTGCTGTCGCTATCAATAGTATTGTACCTATGATTAGGCCCATCCTTACTGTGGTTGCTGTGGTGTAGTGTCTGGTGCTTGTATGGCCAACTTACAGTGCGTGGCGTGGATCCACGAGGTCTTGCCCTCGCAAAAGACTGCCGTTGGTGTAGTCAGCAACACCTGGACTGGTCCCTTTCCACCTTGGTTCCAAGGCGTTCTTGCAGGTGAAGTGCTCCACGAACACCTGGTCTTTTTCCTCTGGTGGAACACCTGGTCCACAAGTCTCCTGGGAACGCCTGGTCTACAGGTCTCCAATTCATAGATTCAATTCATTCAATTCATAGTTTCATAGAACACCTTTTCTCCAATTTCCTAATCCACTTTTTTTCAAGTGGATCCAATTTTATCCAATATTCAATTTTTAAATTCAATCCCATTTAATCCAGTCCAATTCAAATTAAATTCAATCCTTCTCTCAGCATCCCATTACCTGTTTCCTGATTGCTGGAATAAAAATAAACGAAAATTACTTCAGCGAGAGTTTCAACTAGAATTAACACAAACAAACCACCATTAACCTCCATTAACACAAACAAACCACCATTAACCTCCATTAACCTCCCCCTATTATTTATTTATTTTCACGAATAAACAAATAATAGAAATAACCTGGTCTACTTCCAATTTCAATTCTGGTCAGTTCTGGTGTCTGGTCACACACAATGTTTTCCTCACCCACTGTGATTCGCTCAAAATAGATTCTCACTGTTATGTCTGAAATTCGTCTCATGAAAACCCATTCAAGAGTCCGGTGTGACAGACAGCCAAACACATAGACACGCCGAAGACCCCAGGGTACCCATCAAACTAGCTTGTCCCCAGATCCACAACACAGCGAAACATGTAACTTTACTAAAATAATCACTTACTCATAACTAATACTCATAATAACTCATAATTACTTATGTAATTACTCATACCAATACTTACTTAAAATAATGTAATATCCCAATCTTCACCCCCTATGCAAATCGAAGCACCCCGGACGATCCACAACCAATATCAACCACTGTAGCCGTTTTCCCGACTCCAGGCAGCCACACGCAGCCACATACATCTCCATCCACGTCACACAAGACAACAGCCAACGAGTGTGTCCACCACACAGAAACCTTTGGCAATGCAACAACCGAACTCCCAGACAACCAACAACAAAACCCAATCCATCTCCATGGCTCATCAAGCAGTTCCAACTTAATCCAGCTTCACATACCGATTTCCCCAAAAACTCGTGAAACTTCAACCCCATTCTGGAAAAACCCTGGACTAAACCCTGACACCCTAAATAACTTCAGACCCATCTCCAATCTACCCTTTCTGTCAAAAGTTTTGGAACGTGCTGTGGCCACTCAACTCAAACATCACCACTCTGCCAATAACCTGTATGAAACATCCCAATCCGGATTCTGCTCCAGCCACCGTACTGAAACTGCTCTCCTCAAAATCACCAGCGACCTTTTCTCTCCTCTGATGCCGGCAACCTCAACATTTTCATCCTCCTCACCTTGTTTAGACCAGCTTGTGCCTATTAAACCCAAACCAGTTCACCCCCAAGCCTACAAGGACCACCTACTACTCTCAAATTATCCACTCTGGCTCCGGAATCCCAAAAGCACTCTTCTCTACAATAAACAAACTAAATAAACAAACTTTACACCACCTGGATACCACCACCTGTCATTCAGAGTAGACAACAGCATCTCCTTTCTGGCTTTCAGCATCTCCTTTCTCCTTTCTGGCATCCAAATAAAATTCTGGCTTCAAATCAACTTCCTCGAACTTAACTATGATAAATCTAAATTAATCTTCGTTTGCCCCAAAACCACTCACGAAATCCACCCATAACTTTGCCCCCAACATCGATGGTCATTTGAACACAAATTGAACAAATTTAATCGAACAAAACACTTCCATTAACTCGACATTCTTTTCACAGCACAAAGTTCACTTGAACATCCTTTTCCTGGATACTCCCTCGTTATTTTTATACCATACCATGCTTCTCCACTTGCAACCCAAATATTTTCCATGAAATAAATAAAATGAATTTTTTTTGAATCTTCTCATTATTCGAAAGTTTACAAAATGTCCCAAATCTGTATATTATTTTCTACTGTGGTTATATTAAACCATTATTTTACAAAATCCAACTTTCAATAAACTGAAAAATGCTTCGCCATGGAATAGTCCACCACTCATATAAATAATCATGAGAGTTCTGCGAAACATCTCCATCTTTAAAACTTAGCCAACCAATTTTAAACCACATGTTTTCCCCCCAAAAAACAAGTCACATTGTTTGTATATTGCCAACATTGTTCATCGTTTAAGTATCATCCAGAACTAAATTTTTATAAACCATCAACTTGTAGATGCATTTATTTATATCCCATTAACCCAAGAACTCTCAATTGCTTGGTTATATTTTAGTAATGTCATATATCCATATTTCTTTTCCAAAATGTTCCTGATATACACATTAATCCCATCTGTCTTTGTTTCCAGATCAACTCCAATCAAGAAATCGACACAAATCCTTATTACCTCCAATCAACTCATTCCAAGCAACAATTCATTCAAAGACCAAGCTTAAAAACGCAACTCTCATCTTACTGTGACAAATAAGCAACCAACCTACTTCACACTAAAACAAATAACTTTTCATTACCCCTTTCTTCTCCACCGCCTCTTACACTTAAACAGATCATAATTACTCACTCATACACTGTTGCCCATCATGAAATCCCAGTAGGTTGTTCTTCAATCCCAACCATCATGTGATCCCAACCACCACCTTTGACACCATTGTCGACGTCTCCATTTATTTCGTTCCTCATGGGGTTGGTGTTTTATGGCCTTTACCTCTTACCCAATCACACTGCCCATCATTCCCTGTCCTTGATGGATAATTTTACATCCAGATGGGCACAGCATCCCATTTTTGGCGACCCAGCCCTGAAACAAGCCCCTGGACTCCTTGCAGGCTGGACCAAAACCCCTGGACCTGCCTCCATGGAACAATGACGCCTAAGCACTCAATTAGCCCTCCCAGTACCAAAGACTTACAATCAGACCGACAGACAGACAAATAACAGAGGCATGTCGCCAGCCCCAGCACAAGACATCACCTTTCCGGGCAGGCACAATATAATCCACAGCATCGAAATGCCAATTTCTATCCGGAGCCTCGCAAAGCCAAAATCCATGCATGCGTGCTCCATCATGCAACCCGATCTGTACTCGGTGCGCCCGGCGCCCCCTATAATCAGTGAGTTATAATAACCACAATATCTCTGGCACCCAACTCGTGATACCACAATTTAATCCACGTTACTTGCATCTCTTCATCCTCCCAAATGTCCTCCATTTAACGTGACTCAAATCCATCTCAAATCCCCACAGCTCGATCGAACACGTCACTGTACTCGGCCCGGATAAATTAAACTCAAGCGTACTGTACCTGACGCTTCCACAACAACAAAAAACTCGATATTCTCTGTTCATTAATTACGTACATGATTTCAGTTGTACCCACAATATAATGTCCCGATATTCTCCCCAGATTTAAGTTCTATATCCTGTCGTTAAAGCAACACCCTGTAGACTGACTTCCACCTGTCGTTCTTCCAAGGTTAGTGAATTGCCTCTGACCTCTTACCCTTACATATCTCGAACAAAGGTCAACTAAACTTTAAAAGGTCACTTCGAATTGGGGTAACCAGCGCTTTATTTTTCCGCAAATAATACAAGTCCGGCGTCATTCCCTGCAAGAACCACATCCAGACAGACAAATGACCCTTATTGAGGCTCTACATCGCAAAATGCTAGCTCCTACGAATCCAACAACCGTCACAATCCGTCCAGGAACTTCCGTACGAGGCGTGCTTTACAATGCAGCACCCTTGCTACCTAGTGCACTTTTTGCACATCCCTCCTCGTTCGCACAACGCTTCATCAACACACCTCCTCGCGCCCACACCTTGGCACAAGCCACACCACATACCGACAGTTGAAACCTCGATATTCCTCTTTCCTCGGATAAGCGTTCTGTTGAAAACGTGACATTTCTGCTCAAATTATTGAATTTCCAATTTTAATAACTTAACCTTACCAGCATACTAAATCTGTGTCCGCATCGATCAACACAAATGCGTCGATGCATCTTCCAGCCGCCACTCCGCACTGTACCTTACTGTATGAACAAGACTTCCTGTTGGAACTTGGCTCCGGAAATTAATTACTCTGTCTTGAAATCGTTTATTTTAGCCATCTTAAATAAATCCATCCATCTATCCATCTTATAAATCCATCTTAAATAACGTATTCGTCCTGTGACATTGCCTGGCATATATGTCGCAGCCGGCCACTATTCCGACATGGCTCATGACTCATGTCTAATTCTGACAAGAAGATGAAGGATGAAGGACATGACATGAAGAAGAAGATTCTGACAAGATACTGACATGTGAACGTCCGACATCCAGCAAAGTCGAAATGACCCACAATGCATTTGGGCACACACTTCCTCTGAGAGTGGGCGAGTTATCGCCGGCACTCTGAGCAACCTCATCGCACCTAGAGCGTGCGCTCCTCTTGCTGTAGCTCCTCTTGCTGTAGCTCAGAGCAACCTCATCGCACCCGACCCCAAAATGCACTATATGACACCAATTTCAAAGGTGAGCTGCCTCAGCGATACATCCCACACATACAATCCACAATATCTGCCATTGAATGAACTCTTCGATTCAAGTAAAACACACATATTGATTCGAATTCTGAATTTAGTTCAACAAACTCCAAACCTCCGTCCGGCTGCCGCTCGAAAGACAAGGCAGCCCATCCTGCAACCATCTCCTAGAAACCGCTTCATATCAACAGTAGATCGACAAGGGTACTCCGAGTGCTTTCCTGACCCGATTTATATCAATTCGCTTCCCAAACAACTCCCAAACAGATGAAAATCCGGACTCAGTTCAGGACCTCGCCTGTTCTCTCGGATAGACGCTAAAATGGACATTCCCGGCCTGAATTTCCCGCACGTCGAGCAGATCACTTACAAAGCTTCACACCGAAACCCTCTGCTTGCATATGTCATACAGACAAATACATTGGCTAGATACACACGTCAATTAACATCCCAATATACATTCATTCCTCATTCATATACGAGTAGAAGTCTCCCAGACTTCGCGCGAAACTCAGATCGACTCCAATCATGCCTTTCTCCAGCCACTCCCAAACAATCTTTGCTCATTCATGTTACGTCTCTCATTCAAGGAAAAGGATTTTTGGGACGGGTTGGACAGGGGTGGGTTGAGGTGAAAGAGGGAAGGCAGGGCGGGGTGTTGGGGTGTTGCCTAGAGCCCCGGGACTGAGCTCAGGTCTTGGGGGGGTGGGGGATGTTGCCTAGAGCCCCGGGACTGAGCTCAGGTCTTGGGGGGTTGGGGGGTCTTGGTCTGGTATCTGGTCCAGCGGCATCAACCGCTGATTTACTTGTTTAACTGCTTACTTAATTGTCCTCTGTCCTGTAGCTTCAATAACTATAGCTGCAATGCTTAAAATTTCAATATTTCAAAAACCATTCCTGTCCTTCTCACCCTGTGGCCACCTGGCCCATTTCCTGTGAGCTTATTTATTTTCTCTTGTCCACCAGGTCCTGGCCTGTTTCTATCTGGACCTCTGTTGCTTGCTTCCTCTGTCAAGCCTACCTGGTACCTGCGCGTTATCCTTTTACTGGCCATGTTCCTATGGCCTTCTATGTTCCTATGGCCTTCTTAAGTTAGCCACAGCCCTTCGTTCCCTGGCATGCAATGGCATACCCCATCTTGTCTCTGGGCTGTTCCTTCCTGGAAAAATCTTGGCCACCTGGTTTCAACCTATATGGCTGTCCGACCTCATTTTCCCCTCCCGGTGCTAACTGCAACTTTAAGTTTACTGTTAAGTCCTTACTGGTATCCTTACTTGTTTATCCTGGCTTTAACAAAGCCACGTCATTCTGAGGCCTAAAAATGAGCCTTTACTTACAATTTCTGTTCGAGTGCAGGCAACGCGGAAGACAAGGAGACTGAACCCGCTGGAGGGAGGAAGGTACGAATTTGGAATAATAGCCCTCTGATATAAAACAACTCCCACCTTTAATCAAATCAACGTGCCGGCGCCGGCCTCAGGCTGCCTTCCTCCTGTCCCTCGGGCTCCGTTTCCCGTCGTCCGGTGCTGACCCCACTCCTGGTACCATCTGTGAAGAACCGCAGCTCTTCGTTTGGTGAAGAAGTCCAAAAATAGCCTGAAAAATGACGCAGCTTTTTATTAAAACCAACTTATACAGATCCGGAGGAGACAGACATCTACAGCAAGCTACAGCAAGAACATGCCAAGTCAAGTCTTCCTGAAAACACATTGATTCCCAGTCCATTTATATAGGGACACGTTTTATCAGGAAATCTCCGAGGGAACAAACAAAACTGGGAGAGGTTCCTCCCCGGTGTGCCAAGCCCCCACCGTCATCCCTGTCATTCGGGGGAGTCAGCCCTTCCTTATCATTCGGACCAAATGTTTCTCTGGGCTCCGAGAAAACAGAAATGTAACTAACAATGAGAAGAGGGCATGCTTGGCCAAACAAACCCATACATTTTATGGGTTTGTTTACATGAGTAATTCAAAGCATGTTTATACAGAGTCATGCGTTGCTGTGATTAAAACAAAATATATATGGTTAACGATAGGTTATGTCATTCTATTAGCATTACGCCAAAACACGCGCATGTGGGCGTGGTTTTACGACCAGCCTCGTAAAAAGCACACGTATACAATTTGTCCAGCATGACCTCAGCGAGCCTTTCCTCATCCAAAACTAAAACGAAGCAAAAACCCTTTATTAACTTTATGAAAATAAACAGCATTTAAATCATAACACATTAGCAACCAACGTCTATAACTGAACTTTAGGCAATAACAAATCTACTACTTGACATATATATATATATATATATATATATATATATATATATATATATACACACATACAGACACACACATATATACACATAGACACATATATACACACACATACACATGTGTACACACACATGTACACCGACACACATGCACACACATACACATATACACATACACACATGTACACCCCCACACACACATACACACATACACACACACACACACACACACACACACACACACGCGCACACGCACACACACACACGTCCCACATGTATATATCCCACATCCCACATGTATATACATGTTTAAAGTGTACGTGCCCTTCCCCCTTCCCCCGGCCGGCAACGCTGAGTACTTCTGCTAGTAACTAATGAAATAAAAACGAAGAAATATCTCTGGGTAATTTCCTGAAACTCGGTGAAATTCGCTGAAATTCGCTGAAATTCGCTCGGTGTATCGGTGAAATATTTTATTTGGGCGGTGTAGAATTGCTTCGAACGAAATATCTCTTAGCAATTTCCCGTCTGTGTTTCATGTCCATGCACACGTGAAATGGAGTTTGTTTTTGCACACGTGAAATGAACATGTGAACCTTTACTTCCGGATAATAATGTTGAATGAAATAAAAACGAAGAAATATAGTGGGGTCACCCGTGGGACATTTCGACATATTGAGTTAGATGCTGCACATTCAAAATGGTTACTGGCAATTCATCAGATCCAGAAATGGTGCAATGAACACAATTTATTTCTTTCACATAATATGTGGCCCCTCACTCCTCTCCACCTGACACTCTCCTCTCTCCACCTGACACTCTCCTCTCTCCACCTGACACTCTCCTCTCTCCACCTGACACTCTCCTCTCTCCACCTAGCACTCCTCTCCTCTCCAATCCCTCACATTCCTCTCCTCTCCAATCCCTCACCTCTCCAATCCCTCACACACCTCTCCTCTCCAAACCCTCACTCTCCTCTCCAATCGCTCCTCACTCGCCTCTCCAATCGCTCCTCACTCGCCTCTCCAATCGCTCCTCACTCGCCTCTCCAATCGCTCCTCACTCGCCTCTCCAATCGCTCCTCACTCGCCTCTCCCATCGCTCCTCACTCGCCTCTCCCATCGCTCCTCACTCGCCTCTCCAATCGGCTTTCCCCGTCTCGTTTCTCTCGTTTTTCTCCCGTCTCGTTCTTTTTCTTGCTCCAAATCGGCCCGTCTCGCCCGTCGGCCCGTCTCGCCCGTCGGAATCGGAAATCGGGCCGTCTTGCTTTCTTGCTTGCGCGTAAATAAATTGTGTTCATTACACCATTTCTGGATCTGATGACTTGCCAGTAACCATTTTGTAAAAATGAATGTGCAGCATCTAACTCAATATGTCGAAATGTCACACACATCCATGCCCGTGGGATTCCCACGGGTGACCCCGCAAGTTTGCATTGACGTTCGTCGACGCACTCGTTCGCCCGTCTCATTCGCTTTCTTGCTACATCCTGTTCAAGTGTGCATTCTTCATCGATCGTCTCATTCATTTTGGAAATAGAAGTTTCCACGCAGCGCATGAATTGTCACTATCCTCAAGAGGAAGTGTCTCGTAATCATCAAATGATAAATGGCAAGTAAATTATATTGTGGAAAATTAAAGATTTCAAATAAACCTATTTAAAGTGTATGCGCACATAACTAATAAAAAAAACGAAGAAATATCTCTCGGTAATTTCCTGAAACATATTTTACTTCCGGCTAATGTTGAATGAAATAAAAACGAAGAAATATATGTCGGCATCATTGTTGACGTTTTTGTGACGACTGTCATCAAACGAAAAAGTAATATATCTTATAGTGTAGCAGCATAGCAAACCTGTTGTGCATTTTGTGATACAAGCACCAAATTTGGTACACTAGTAGACTATCATATTGTTGCAGATATGGGACTTGGCCTCAATATCCGCTTGTAAATACTCCCCTATTTCCCCAATACTCCCCAACTATCCCCAATCCCCCATTCCCTAGTCCCATTGCCTGTAAATAACACTCTGTAGAACCGACCTACCCCTTTTTCCCCCATTAAATGTCGTGCCCAGGTTCACCGCATCTCACGTAGACAACTATAGGACATCTTGCTAGTTATTCTTAGTCTATGTCAGTTAAGGACTCGTTTCCATTAATTCTGACTCTTCGTTGCACGAAATTGTGATCGTATGGCACCAGTAGTGAGTTTAGGACCTCCCCTTACCTCCTCCCATCTTCCCCATGAAACAACAACAACAACTACAACAACTACAACAACAACTACAACAACAACAACTACAACTACAACTACAACTACAACAACAGTGGAGATGGGGGCGGCGCGGCGCGGGGGAGTGTGCGTCCTCACACCGGCTCGGTTAGCCGCCATGACCATGCGCTCCGACGGGGTTACCACGAAGGGGCTCCCTGTCAGCCCCTCGTCAAGGGCGGAGCCGGTAACCCCCCCGCACGCACCCAATGAGAAGCAACGGGCCGATTCCATCTGGGGCGGAGCTAACGAGCCGAGGGCGTGTCACTCCCCGCCGGATATACGCAGCCACTTACCGGACGTGACGTGAGATGCGCCCCCGACTGAAGAAGACAAGTCACGACCTTCGAGCGCTGAGTGAGGCCTCCCGCATCTCTGGACCGGAGCGGGTCGATTCTGTCCTTGAGCCAAGAGTGCACCTTGAGCCATCGACTACCCGCTTTCCTTGCCATCAATCCCCGTGTGAGTCAGTTTTGTCCCGTTTATCTGTCGTCTGTCGGGGCTAATATAAGAGTGTGTCTAAGTGCCTGTCTTTCTATGCTGTCCCTCTCATTCCTGTAATCTGACCTTCCGCAATATTATAACCTCTTCCGGGGGTCTTGAGAACTGAACCCTTGGTGTCGTGTCATTTTAATCCCAGCCGTTGTGTCCTTTTCCATCATTGATTTAGCATAGCGCGACTTAGTCAACGTTCGAGTATAATCGGGTAAACGTGCAGGCGCGGTCATACCAAACCGCTCGGTAGACCAACATCCACAACCGCGTCTGTAACAATTGGTGTCAGGAGTGTCGGATTCGAACCTGGGACTAAATTTATTAGGCCCAAATTTTGGAACACCAATTGTACCACTAGGGTAACAATTGGTGTTGGGAGGTAGAATTCGATCCAGAGCGCGTTTCCCGCGCTCGAAATTATAACGACGAAATTTGATTTGTTTTACGGAAATAAAAACCCGAATTTTGAAAGTCGCGCTATGGCGGATCAAGACAGCTGGGGTCCGGTAGGGGAGAGTGAGGCAGGGTCGGTCCAGGACCAAATTGAGGGACGCGAGGAGTGCGAAGCAGCGAGGGTAGCAGACGCACAAAATAGCGTCGTTGCGCCCGACGTTGCGGGGGCGCAAAATGGCGCCTCGCTGGTCACCGCGCCCGCGACCGTGGCAGCGCCCCTGGTGGATTCGAACCTTTTCCTCCTGCAAATGAGGGCCCTTATGGAACAAATGGGTGAGCAATTGGGAGACCAAATTAGAGGTTTGAAAAGCAGTATGGGACAAATGGGGAACCGGATGGAGGCTCAGAATGAGCAATTGGGGGTAATGGGGAACCGGATGGATGCTCAGGGTGAGCGATTGGAGGGCAAAATAGGGGTAATGAGGGACGAAGCGAGGGGTACCGGAGAGGGGTTAGACAATAATTTTAAGGAGTTAGACAAGAAATTTGGGAAGTTAGACAATAATTTTGAGGGGTTAGACAACGGGATAAAAGAGGTGAGAAATGGGTTAATAGGGTTAGAAAACAGTATGGAAGGCAAATTGAGGGACATGAGGGACCAAGCGGAAAGGGAAGTTAAACAAATGGAGCAGCAGATAGAGGGGGTCAGAATGGGGGTAGAAACTAAACTGGATGCTCACAGGGAGGAAATGGAGCAGATGAGGGTGGCATCTGGGCAGGAGATGCAAGTGATGGGAGAGGAGATCAGAAGAGGAGTGAGTGAGGAGGTCGGAGGAGTGCGCGAGGAGGTGAGGCACTGTAAGGAGCACATGGAGAAGGAGGTGAGAAAGGGGACTGTAAAGTTACAAGGGGGCATAGAGGACCTGACGCAGGAGGTGGAACAGCTGACGGAGGGACAAAAAGGACTAACGGAGCAGGTTCAAAGGAACACTGCGGTATTAGGAGGTTTAAAAGCGACACAAAACGACATAAAAAACGACTTAATAGCGACAAAGAGGGAATGTCAGATGGTACGTGAGGGACTGACAGCGAGGTTGGACGAGGTGGTAGAGGTAATGGAGACGAAGGACCGGCAGGTGAGGACGCACCTGGAAACGGTCAAGGTAGCCTTAGAGGACGAGCTTGAGGAGACGTACCGGGGAATAAAAGAGGTGAAGCAGAAATTAGAAGAAGTGGAAGAAGGGGTGAGCGAAATTAAGAAGCGACGGAGAGAGGATAAGAAGGAGATAAAAGAGGAGATAAAAGAATTGGTCCAAAGTCTGTGTTTGGATCGTGATGATGTGCTCATTAACCGGATGAGGGATTCGCAGGTGATGGAGGAGAAGCGAAAAGGAAGAGGACCCGGTGTAAGTGGTGACCAATATGGTCGTGCGTATGATGCGCCAGGGGATTTAAGAAGCTTGGGGGTCGAGATAGACCCGGGTGTTCGTGAGAGGCCGTTGGTGAAGTGTGCGACAGGTCTGGTGTGCGAAAAAGGAGGTGTGCGAGAAAGTCCGACTCTGGGGTGTGTGAGGAAAAAGTGCGTGCCAAGGAGTGAGTGTGCTGGCGAGAATGAGTCGGTCGTAGCGCGTGTGCGAGGGAGCACATGGAAGCGCGGTGTGGTGAGTGTTACAGAGGGTGTAACGGGAGAGTGTGCGCGAGAAAGGTGTGTGACGGACAGGTGCATGAGGAAAGAGTGCGCTGTCAAGAGTAAGGGTGAGTGCGCTGTCAAGAATGGAGGTGAGAGTAGTGAGAGTGACAAGGAGAGTGAGTTGGTTGTGACAGGTGAGCGAGGATGTACACCTGGGATGGAAGGATGCACATCTGGAATGGTAGAGCGTGAGTGGGAATGCACGCTGGAATTGGTAGTGAGGCACGTGGTTGGGTGTGCGAATGAGAGCACACCTGTGATTGTCACAGAGGAGGGGGCGCGAAGAGGTGTGTTGGTGAGGTGTGCGACCAACGAATGTGTGCCAAAGTGTTCGGTGGTCAGGTGTGTGACCAAGGCTGTGAGTGGAATGGGTGTACCGAGGTGTGTAAGGAAAGGTACGAGGAGCATGGAAACGGCTGGATGTGTGAGCAAGGAACGGGCCGCGGGGTGTAAGCGTCCAGGTGAAGCATCGACGTTAGACGGGGTAGAGTTTAGGTCGACTTTTAGCCGAATCGGGCCCTCGGTGCGTGCTGGGCCTCGCTTTGAACGGCCGCGTCCGTGCTCCACTAGGCGGAGCGGGCAGCCCGATAGAAAGGGTCGCCATGGCGACCACTTTTTGTTGAGGCATTCCGGCAGGTCGAGATCGGGACATTGGATGGCTCCACGCCGAGATGGTGCGTGGGATCTCGGCCCGGGTAAGCCCCCGTCCCTGCCCCGAATGCCGGACGCATCCAGCCGCTGGCGCAGAACAACCCGCATTCATGGCTTGGCTTTACGAAGCCGGGCTTTGGACAGGAATTGGCGCATCGAGAGGCATTAGTGAGTAGACTGGGTGATGAGGTTAGTGTTTTGGACCCAAAATTAGAGAAAAACAAAATTTGATGATTGGCAAGGGATTGGCAGTAGTGATTGGCAGATGATGGGTAGTGATTGGCAAATTTTTAATTTGTTGAAATTTGATGTGCGAAATTGGTAGTGAGCGATGGGCCCGGTGGGTAAGGCTGGCATCCCTGCCACCCTTCCCATAGGTGGGGGCAAATGCGCAATAGCTTATGGGGTTGATGGCAGTGAAAACTAGCCCGGGTGGGTTAGGTTATATTGTAGGGATCTAGCGAAGATGACATTAGGTGACGTTAAGTTTAGTTAGTGACTGATACCTGTAGTGGGGACGCAGGTAGATTAGTGTGGATGATAATGACGTGGGAGCGCAATAGTTTAAAGGGACGACTGGGAAGCGCAAGTTTCAGAGGGGAGTAGTTAGGTGAGATGATGCTGTGTGAGAATTGAACAGGTGTGATTGCACAGGTGTGCAACTGGACAGGTGTGTGGAGCAGTGTGTGAGTAGTGAGTGTTGTGGATCAGCGCGAATGCGCTTGGGGAGAGAAGGGTGCAGGTGGCACCAGGTGTGAGAGCACAGGTGTGCAAGTAAAGGTGTGTGGAGAGAGTTGGAGTAATTGGTACGGAGTGGTGTGCATGGTGCGAAGGTGTGGATGGGGGAAGAGTGGACCCCTTTCACGAGTACCCGGGGCGGGTAGTGTAAGTGTTAGGTAGAGGGTATAGGTAAATTGTGGTTGGATATTGGCATCTGTGGTGCGGGTGACAGAATGGTATTTGGATGGGTGCATTAGTGTTGTGGAAATGGCTGGGCGTGTAGCCTGTTAGTGTGTGTAGTTGGTTGGGCACTCCACCACTGTGAGGATGTCGGCCAGGTGAGGCCGCAGGTGGGCTCTGGGAGCCGATAGTTGTGAGTGGGTGCCTGAGGATCCCGGGTGTGGATCGGGCAGCCCAGTGCCAGAGAGGGCACCGAGTGGGGAGAGCGCCAGAGGGCCTTCCCCAGGTAGTTAGGTTAGGGTAAGGAGCAGGTAAGCTCGGAGGCAACTGCAGTGGTGGAGGTGTGCAGGTGGGTAGACCCACTGGGAGAGGTACACGCCACAGCCCAGAAATTGTGCGAGGGCACCGGGAGATGAATCGGGGGAGTGAGACCCCAAATTGAAAAGCACCACAGTTTGGCCAATGGGAATTGGTTTTTAGAACCCATAGTGTAAGAGGGCCAATGGTTTGGCCGGAGAAAGACCCCGGGTAGTGTAAAGTTGTTAAAGTCATTTAGGAAATAGTTAGGATTGATGAACCTGTCGCACCATACGCAGCCACTTACCTGTGGTGATGATGATGACTCCACACCTGTGTTTTCTTTGTTCTGTGTGCAGGAAATGAGAATTGCTGTGTGGATTGGTGAGACGCATCACGACGTGGATGAGACATTGGGGTGATTCCATCTCTCCCTCCCTAGGAGGGACTGATGATGAATTGGTAATGGCAAATTTTGATGAGTTGAAAATGGCAAATTTGATTGGTTAGGAGGGAGAGAAGACGAATTTGGTATATGGGAGGAACGGGGAAGACAGTAGGGACGTTTGTTGATTTGTAAAGTAGATGTTTATGGGTAGTGTTGTGTTTTGTGGATACAGTAAGGGGTAAGGGAGGGGCCATGTAGGTTACCTGGTGGGGGGGGGGGGGCGTACGGTAGGAACGTACCTGTCTCACCTGGTTCCCATGTGCCCCCAGTGTGCATTACCTTACATTGCGTGCACTTTTGCGCCCTTACCACCTTACTCACTTGTCTGCTTCTTTCGTCTCCCACCTCTGAGGATCTGGCTTTGGGGTAGAGAGAGAGGAGAGAGAGGTGCTGGCTACGCAGTTGTGGGCCTGCACTTTCGCTGCTTGCTGCCTGGATCGATACACCATATGGACCGCAATGTTGGTGGCCACCCACAATGGACCGCAGTTCTTTTGCGGCCAAGCACCACCCGTGGATGGACCTATGGGTCAACGTGGCACCTATGCCATACAAGGTGAACCACTTATAGTTGGCCCCCTGACGGCCACAATACAGAAATGGGCGCGGTTGGCGCCTTTCTTTATTTTTTTGAAAGAGGCAAGAACACCAAGTGCACCACACGAAGGCAAGACCAGCGGCAGAACATCGGCCGGCTGCGACACCACCGGTGATTTATAAACACTTTATTGGTGCACCGGATGGTGCTGACTGTGTTATGGGGTGGTGCTTTTGATGCTTGGAAGGGGTGCTCTGCACATTATTAAAGGCCATAAGGCCACAGAGCACTCGTGGGTTGGTGTATCGATGCTGGCATGCGTGCTCTCTCTATGCATAACATCTGCATGTGTTCCTCCAAAAACAGGTCCTGGATCGTAGTGTAAATATCAGCGTAGTCTTGTGTAAATAATGCTCCCTACCGGCTGTATGTTTAGTTTGCGAATTCTTTCCGGATTCGGTTATCCTGTGGGTGTGTTTCTGTGAGGAGAAGGGTGCAACGTCGCAGGGGGACATATTTACTCATTTGTGAATATCTGTAAAACTGTCGCACTCAGGGTAGAGTTAATAGTAGAGGGAACTACATCTGAGTGCCACACTAAAATAGGTAAAAATTTATCGGGTCGGGACGCCCCGAGGGTAGAGAAGGGTGCAATGTTGCGGATATGGGACTTGGCCTCAATATCCGCTTGTAAATACTCCCCTATTTCCCCAATACTCCCCAACTATCCCCAATCCCCCATTCCCTAGTCCCATTGCCTGTAAATAACACTCTGTAGAACCGACCTACCCCTTTTTCCCCCATTAAATGTCGTGCCCAGGTTCACCGCATCTCACGTAGACAACTATGGGACATCTTGCTAGTTATTCTTAGTCTATGTCAGTTAAGGACTCGTTTCCATTAATTCTGACTCTTCGTTGCACCAGAATGTGATCGTATGGCACCAGTAGTGAGTTTAGGACCTCCCCTTACCTCCTCCCATCTTCCCCATGAAACAACAACAACAACTACAACAACTACAACAACAACAACAACAACAACTACAACAACAACAACAACAACTACAACAACAACTACAACTACAACAACAGAGGAGATGGGGGCGGCGCGGCGCGGGGGAGTGTGCGTCCTCACACCGGCTCGGTTAGCCGCCATGACCATGCGCTCCGACGGGGTTACCACGAAGGGGCTCCCTGTCAGCCCCTCGTCAAGGGCAGAGCCGGTAACCCCCCCGCACGCACCCAATGAGAAGCAACGGGCCGATTCCATCTGGGGCGGAGCTAACGAGCCGAGGGCGTGTCACTCCCCGCCGGATATACGCAGCCACTTACCGGACGTGACGTGAGATGCGCCCCCGACTGAAGAAGACAAGTCACGACCTTCGAGCGCTGAGTGAGGCCTCCCGCATCTCTGGACCGGAGCGGGTCGATTCTGTCCTTGAGCCAAGAGTGCACCTTGAGCCATCGACTACCCGCTTTCCTTGCCATCAATCCCCGTGTGAGTCAGTTTTGTCCCGTTTATCTGTCGTCTGTCGGGGCTAATATAAGAGTGTGTCTAAGTGCCTGTCTTTCTATGCTGTCCCTCTCATTCCTGTAATCTGACCTTCCGCAATATTATAACCTCCTCCGGAGGTCTTGAGAACTGAACCCTTGGTGTCGTGTCATTTTAATCCCAGCCGTTGTGTCCTTTTCCATCATTGATTTAGCATAGCGCGACTTAGTCAACGTTCGAGTATAATCGGGTAAACGTGCAGGCGCGGTCATACCAAACCGCTCGGTAGACCAACATCCACAACCGCGTCTGTAACAATATTATGAAAAGATCTGGATATTGGGCCATCTCAGATTCAGAGATTTGATTTTTGCAAGATTTCGATTCGATTGGGATCGAAGAGAACACCTTCTTCGTCTTCTGTACAGTGAAGTTGCCAGCCCTGAATTCTCTGGCTACATCTGGGTGCTTCATTGGGAGTGCAACCGTGTCCCTCAGGTGAACAGGGACACACCTGGCATAGTGTGTGTGGTCTAAGGCATGGAACCATGGGACCAGTTCCGTCAGGGCATCAAGGTACGTCGTGAATGAAGCCTGCCGCAGAGAACGCACGTAGACCAGTACCAACATCTCTAGTTCCAGCACAGTTGCCCAGTACTGAAAGTTGGGAATGTCTTCTCCTCTCTGGTGACACCAGTCTTCGAACTCAGGCAGGTCTTCTGCATCATCAGCATATGTCATACAGTGGCGTTCATACGCACGGTGTTGCAGGATGTGCAGTGCCGCTGCAGTGATTTGATGAGCTCTTCTTGTGCGGGTGACGTGGGCAGCTCGTAGGAAGGAGTCGGCCGTCCCTGGCGTTGCAATCTCAGCTTGCAAAATCTGCAAATCTTGCAAAAATCAAATCTCTGAATCTGAGATGGCCCAATATCCAGATCTTTTCATAATATGATAGTCTACTAGTGTGCCAAATTTGGTGCTTGTATCACAAAATGCACAATTCTTTTGAATATTTGGGCTAAGCCGCCCCACTAAAACGATATCTATAGGTGTGCAAAGTGTCAAGTTAATCCATCCTTCGATGCCTGAGCCTTAGGCGAACAAACTTTTCAAGTCCTTGCATTATAGTATGATTTTCCTTGGTGGCCATATTGGATTTTGGACGTCATCTCGAAAATAAGTGACATATGAAATGTACCTTTCCCTGAATCAGTTTCACTGACCTCAAAAACCCCTGATTTGATACCTCATTTGTCTATCTGTGACTTCTACAGCCAGAGATATATGATATTTCAGTTTTGCTGGTGGCATTTTGAATTTTGGCCAACATCTTGGAAAATCTGAAACGGTCAGGATGGCTCCTCGGCTAAAATCAATTGATAGGTCCAAACGAAGCTCCATACCAAATTTGGGACTTTTGTCCGGCTTGTAACATTACGCCTAAAAATTGTTGCTAAGCCACCTGACTATCACATGCAGTGTTATTTGTAAAAGTTTGGTCCATAAGCACGAAAATAAAAATGGTAGTTTTGTAAAGTCGTTCCCCCAGAAATTATTGCTAAGCTGCCTAACTAGATCAATCACATGGGGGTTAAATGCATGTTCCAAGTGAACTCCAATCGGTGGAGGCGTCGTGGTGCACCGGGCTAAGGCGGGCCACGATGACGTATCAACGATGCGTACTCGAGAGCTGTAAACGGCAAAGGTTCGAATCCTCGACCCTGGGCCCCCGCAGGTGTTGCGCCGCGGAAAATGAGCCTCACGCTAAAGACGTCCGGGCGGACGCCCCGGGCACCCGGGCCTCCACCCTTTTGAATCCAAACCAATTAATCAATAATTAATCACTGAAAAGCGAATTTATGCATTTGAAATCGTCCACCGTTCCTTGTCGTGACGTCACATTCAACGGCCATAAAATGAAATGTTGTTGTTTTTTTGAAGGATATTTAAATAATCTCGTTGACCCTTAAGGACTTATATATATATATATATATATATATATATATATATAACCCTTCGGTTTATAATTATATATAAAATCGATGGACCATCCACAGGGTAAAGGAAAGAATAAAAGAAAAAAATATCACTTCCCGTTCCAGATCCAGGAAGTTGACCCCAAGAGGAAGAAGAAGAAGAAGAACCACCCTTTGGCTAGTCACTCGTCACTCGTCACGTCAGTCGTCAGTCGTAGTCCTCGGGCACACTGAAACTGTAAGTGTCATGTGCGGCTGTCATACGGGTTGAAGGCACGAACAGTGCACCAAAATCGAGCGTCATTATATATCATAAATTAATAATGCACTATATCCTGCCTCCAAAGGTGCGGGCGACAGTCCCTGACCGAGCTTTGTTGGTTTATTGGTTTATTCCCAAAGATGGATGTTCCATTCACCGTCAGGAGCATTCCCAAAGATGGATGTTCAATTCATGGTGAGGAGCATTCCCAAAGATGGATGTTCCATTCACGGTGAGGAGCATTCCCAAAATTAGTCACGTGAAAAAGTAAGTACCCGTGTACAAGTAAGTACACGTGAAAAAGCTCCGTCTCCCTGTGCCGCCCCGTCTCCCTGTCCCGCTCCGTCTCCCTGTCCCGCTCCGGCTCCCTGTCCCGCTCCGTCTCCCTGTCCCGCTCAGTCTCCCTGTCCCGCTCAGTCTCCCTGTCCCGCTCAGTCTCTCTGTCCCGCTCAGTCTCCCTGTCCCGCTCAGTCTCCCTGTCCCGCTCAGTCTCCCTGTCCCGCTCAGTCTCCCTGTCCCGCTCAGTCTCCCTGTCTGCGGGCGACAGCTCAGTCTCTCTGTATGGAGTGGGAGGGAGAGAGCAGTGGGATTGGTAGAATATGGAGTGGGAGGGAGAGAGCAGTGGGATTGGTAGAATATGGAGTGGGAGGGAGAGAGCAGTGGGATTGGTCGAGTGAAGTATGGAGTGGAAGGGAGAGAGCAGTGGGATTGGTAGAATATGGAGTGGGAGGGAGAGAGCAGTGGGATTGGTCGAATATGGAGCGGGAGGGAGAGAGCAGTGGGATTGGTCGAATATGGAGCGGGAGGGAGAGAGCAGTGGGATTGGTCGAGTGTGGAGTGGAATGGAGAGAGCAGTGGGATTGGTCGAATATGGAGTGGGAGGGAGAGAGCAGTGGGATTGGTCGAGTGACGTATGGAGTGGAAGGGAGAGAGCAGTGGGATTGATCGAATATGGAGTGGGAGGGAGAGAGCAGTGGGATTGGTCGAGTAAAGTATGGAGTGGAAGGGAGAGAGCAGTGGGATTGGTAGAATATGGAGTGGGAGGGAGAGAGCAGTGGGATTGGTCGAGTGAAGTATGGAGTGGAAGGGAGAGAGCAGTGGGATTGGTCGAATATGGAGTGGGAGGGAGAGAGCAGTGGGATTGGTCGAGTGAAATATGGAGTGGAAGGGAGAGAGCAGTGGGATTGGTAGAATATGGAGTGGGAGGGAGAGAGCAGTTGGATTGGTAGAATATGGAGTGGGAGGGAGAGAGCAGTGGGATTGGTCGAGTGAAGTATGGAGTGGGAGGGAGAGAGCAGTGGGATTGGTAGAATATGGAGTGGGAGGGAGAGAGCAGTGGGATTGGTAGAATATGGAGTGGGAGGGAGAGAGCAGTGGGATTGGTAGAATATGGAGTGGGAGGGAGAGAGCAGTGGGATTGGTAGAATATGGAGTGGGAGGGAGAGAGCAGTGGGATTGGTAGAATATGGAGTGGGAGGGAGAGAGCAGTGGGATTGGTAGAATATGGAGTGGGAGGGAGAGAGCAGTGGGATTGGTCGAGTGAAGTATGGAGTGGAAGGGAGAGAGCAGTGGGATTGGTAGAATATGGAGTGGGAGGGAGAGAGCAGTTGGATTGGTAGAATATGGAGTGGTCTTTTGGTATAATCCTGGGTTAAATGTGCATCCACCTTTTGGTATAATCCTGGGGTAAATGTGCATCCACCTTTTGGTATAATCCTGGGTTAAACGTGCATCCACCTTTTGGTATAATCCTGGGTTAAATGTGCATCCACCTTTTGGTATAATCCTGGGGTAAATGTGCATCCATCTTTTGGTATAATCCTGGGTTAAATGTGCATCCATCTTTTGGTATAATCCTGGGTTAAATGTGTATCCACATTTTGGTATAATCCTGGGTTAAATGTGCACCACCTTTTGGTATAATCCTGGGGTAAATGTGCATCCATCTTTTGGTATAATCCTGGGTTAAATGTGTATCCACATTTTGGTATAATCCTGGGATAAATGTGCATCCACCTATTGGTATAATCCTGGGGTAAATGTGCATCCACCTTTTGGTATAATCCTGGGGTAAATGTGCATCCACCTTTTGGTATAATCCTGGTTTAAATGCGCATCCTCCTTTTGGTATAATCCTGGGTTAAATGTGCATCCACCTTTTGGTATAATCCTGGGTTAAATGTGCATCCACCTTTTGGTATAATCCTGGGGTAAATGTGCATCCATCTTTTGGTATAATCCTGGGTTAAATGTGCATCCACATTTTGGTCCAAACCTGGGTTAAATGTGCATCCACATTTTGGTATAATCCTGGGTTAAATGTGCATCCACCTTTTGGTATAATCCTGGGGTAAATGTGCATCCACCTTTTGGTATAATCCTGGTTTAAATGCGCATCCTCCTTTTGGTATAATCCTGGGTTAAATGCGCATCCTCCTTTTGGTGGAAACCTGGGTTAAATGTGCATCCACCTTATGGTATAATCCTGGGTTAAATGTGCATCCTCCTTTTGGTATAATCCTGGGTTAAATGCGCATCCTCCTTTTGGTGGAAACCTTGGTTAAATGTGCATCCACCTTATTGTATCATCCTGGGTTAAATGTGCATCCATCTTTTGGTATAATCCTGGGATAAATGTTCATCCACCTTTTGGTATAATCCTGGGTTAAATGTGCATCTACCTTTTGGTAAAATCCTGGGTTAAATGTGCATCCACCTTTTGGTATAATCCTGGGTTAAATGTGCATCCACCTTTTGGTATAATCCTGGGTTAAATGTGCATCCACCTTTTGGTATAATCCTGGGTTAAATGTGCATCCACCTTTTGGTATAATCCTGGGGTAAATGTGCATCCATCTTTTGGTATAATCCTGGGTTAAATGTGCATCCACATTTTGGTCCAAACCTGGGTTAAATGTGCATCCACATTTTGGTATAATCCTGGGTTAAATGTGCATCCACCTATTGGTATAATCCTGGGGTAAATGTGCATCCACCTTTTGGTATAATCCTGGGGGTAAATGTGCATCCACATTTTGGTATAATCCTGGGTTAAATGTGCATCCACCTTTTGGTATAATCCTGGGTTAAATGTGCATCCACCTTTTGGTATAATCCTGGGTTAAACGTGCATCCACCTTTTGGTATAATCCTGGGTTAAATGTGCATCCACCTTTTGGTATAATCCTGGGTTAAATGTGCATCCACCTTTTGGTATAATCCTGGGTTAAATGTGCATCCACCTTTTGGTATAATCCTGGGTTAAATGTGCATCCACCTTTTGGTATAATCCTGGGTTAAATGTGCATCCACCTTTTGGTATAATCCTGGGGTAAATGTGCATCCACTTTTTGGTATAATCCTGGGTTAAACGTGCATCCACCTTTTGGTATAATCCTGGGTTAAATGCGCATCCTCCTTTTTGTGGAAACCTGGGTTAAATGTGCATCCACGTTTTGGTATAATCCTGGGTTAAATGTGCATCCACCTTTTGGTATAATCCTGGGTTAAATGTGCATCCACCTTATGGTATAATCCTGGGTTAAATGCGCATCCTCCTTTTGGTGGAAACCTGGGTTAAATGTGCATCCACCTTTTGGTATAATCCTGGGTTAAATGTTCATCCACCTTTTGGTATAATCCTGGGTTAAACGTGCATCCACCTTTTGGTATAATCCTGGGTTAAACGTGCATCCACCTTTTGGTATAATCCTGGGTTAAATGTGCATCCACCTTTTGGTATAATCCTGGGTTAAATGTGCATCCACCTTTTGGTATAATCCTGGGTTAAATGTGCATCCACCTTTTGGTGTAATCCTGGGTTAAATGTGCATCCACCTTTTGGTATAATCCTGGGTTAAATGCGCATCCTCCTTTTGTTGGAAACCTTGGTTAAATGTGCATCCACCTTTTGGTATAATCCTGGGTTAAATGTTCATCCACCTTTTGGTATAATCCTGGGTTAAACGTGCATCCACCTTTTGGTATAATCCTGGGTTAAACGTGCATCCACCTTTTGGTATAATCCTGGGTTAAATGTGCATCCACCTTTTGGTATAATCCTGGGTTAAATGTGCATCCACCTTTTGGTATAATCCTGGGTTAAATGTGCATCCACCTTTTGGTGTAATCCTGGGTTAAATGTGCATCCACCTTTTGGTATAATCCTGCGGTAAATGTGCTTCCACCTTTTGGTGGAAACCTGGGTTAAATGTGCATCCATCTTTTGGTATAAGCCTGGGTTAAACGTGCATCCACCTTTTGGTGGAAACCTGGGTTAGACGTGCATCCACATTTTTGTCCAAATCTGGGTTAAATGTGCATCCACCTTTTGGTATAATCCTGGGGGTAAATGTGCATCCACTTTTTGGTATAATCCTGGGTTAAACGTGCATCCACCTTTTGGTATAATCCTGGGTTAAATGCGCATCCTCCTTTTTGTGGAAACCTGGGTTAAATGTGCATCCACGTTTTGGTATAATCCTGGGTTAAATGTGCATCCACCTTTTGGTATAATCCTGGGTTAAATGTGCATCCACCTTATGGTATAATCCTGGGTTAAATGCGCATCCTCCTTTTGGTGGAAACCTGGGTTAAATGTGCATCCACCTTTTGGTATAATCCTGGGTTAAATGTGCATCCACCTTTTGGTATAATCCTGGGTTAAATGTTCATCCACCTTTTGGTATAATCCTGGGTTAAACGTGCATCCACCTTTTGGTATAATCCTGGGTTAAACGTGCATCCACCTTTTGGTATAATCCTGGGTTAAATGTGCATCCACCTTTTGGTATAATCCTGGGTTAAATGTGCATCCACCTTTTGGTATAATCCTGGGTTAAATGTGCATCCACCTTTTGGTGTAATCCTGGGTTAAATGTGCATCCACCTTTTGGTATAATCCTGCGGTAAATGTGCTTCCACCTTTTGGTGGAAACCTGGGTTAAATGTGCATCCATCTTTTGGTATAAGCCTGGGTTAAACGTGCATCCACCTTTTGGTGGAAACCTGGGTTAGACGTGCATCCACATTTTTGTCCAAATCTGGGTTAAATGTGCATCCACCTTTTGGTATAATCCTGGGTTAAATTTGCATCCACCTTTTGGTATAAACCTGGGTTTAAACGTGCATCCACCTTATGGTGGAAACCTGGGTTAAATGTGCATCCACCTTTTGGTATAAACCTGGGTTTAAACGTGCATCCACCTTATGGTGGAAACCTGGGTTAGACGTGCATCTACCTTTTGGTGGAAACCTGGGTTAGACGTGCATCTACCTTTTGGTGGAAACCTGGGTTAAACATGCATCCACCTTTTGGTATAATCCTGGTTTAAATGTGCATCCACCTTTTGGTATAATCCTGGATTAAACGTGCATCCACCTTTTGGTATAATACTGGTTTAAATGTGCATCCACCTGTTGGTATAATCCTGGGTGAAACGTGCATCCACCTTTTGGTATAATCCTGGGTTAAACGTGCATCCACCTTTTGGTATAAACCTGGGTTAAACGTACATCTACCTTTTGGTGGAAACCTGGGTTAGACGTGCATCCACTTTTTGGTCCAAACTACCCAATGGGAAAAGGCAGGACTGGCAAGCAGGCCACCCAACAGGTCTATGGCAATAATTGCAGATGGAGACACCAAACTTTCACAGGGCTTTGTAGAAAACCAGTTGGTATTTCCACTTGTAAAACAAACTTCCTGTCCTTTGATCCCACCTTGGTCATGCCCTGCCAGCTCATCAATATCTGACTCCTTCCCATTTATGGGTCCACTTAAGGCAGATCCCACACTCCGTAGCCCTATTTATATGGACTACATAATGTAGAAGAAAGAATACTTCAAAACAAATCATTACATTGGAATCGTATAGCACTTTGTCTGCTTAAGAAACCACATTCATTTGTGTTCTTGCATCATGTTTGCAGAAATATCGACAATACTTGGCAGGAATCCTGGCTCCTCCATATGGAGCGATGGAGATGATACCGAACAGGAGTAAGGAGACCCTTTTTAATCTTTCACGTTCAATTCCTACAGCTCTACATGATAATTTGTTGTAATATATTTCGGAACTTATAAAAGACGTTTGTCGTGATGCTTCTCTTCTATGAGCTAATGATTATGTACACTCTAGAATTTTTTTTCTTCAAGTATTCCCACAACACAACAACAACAACATGCATTTTAAGGCCATGTTCCCTGCTAGAGCGGAAGTATTCCCACAAGGCGATGTAATATACACAACATGTCGTCGCACACCACTCCTGTCCTAACACTTCCTTTTTTGAGTTTTTAGCTGCGACGAGCATCTCTATGAGAGGACCGCGTTGTTGTTCTTGTTGTTGGGGTGCCTTTTTGAAAAGCGCATGCGCATACACTCGGACTTCCCCTACCGACCAAGCCCGTTTCAAATTATCCCTCTGCCACCCAGAATTAACATTAATAAATAACATTAATGAATTAAGATTAACATTAACAGAAATAACATTCACGTCCATACATTATATGTAATCAGTTGATGAAGCATGATGCGTCGCAAAACAAAGGACAAGACCAGAACTGAAAGACAAAAAGACGCTGGTGCATGCGTATAATTTAATGACTGGTCGAATTTGGTAGCGCATATTGCAACGGATATCCTCATGATTCTACACGTCGCAGCTGGTGATCACACTGTGGTCATTTTTCTCTTGTTTTTTAAAAGTATTTCCGCAAGGTGATGTAATGCACACACAGTGTCACTGCACACCACACCACTCATGCACTAACACTTTCTTTTTTGAGATTTTTTTTTTTGGTATTCCCGCAAGGTGATGTAATATATACACCATGTTGTCGCACACCATTCATGCACTAACACTTCGTTTTTGAGTTTTTTTTTTAGTATTCTCTCAAGGTGATGTAATATATACACCATGTCGTCGCACACCACTCATGCACTAAAACATCCTTTTTTGAGTTTGTTTTTTTCATATTCCTGCAAAGTGATGTAATATACACACCATGTCGTCACACACCACTCATGCACTAACACCTCCTTTTTTTCATAGCAACATAGCACAAGCAATATGTTATCAAGTGATTTCTCCATTCAAATTCCCTTGTTTGTGATTATCTCATGGCAACGTCCTTTGTAAAAACAAACTTAAATCCGTTTCTTTCACAATTTGCTAGCTACATTTTAATTTGCATTCATTATTATTACATTAAGGAGTCCCTCTTTCTTGACCTTCTGACAATAAGAATCATCCTTTGTGCCAGTGACTGTTGTACACACCTGTCTTGTTGCACCATTCAGGGAGCTGCTGGTCTTCAAACAAAACTTTGAGCTCGTTGTAACGTTTGCTCGAGCTCAAAAAAGGAAAAAGGCTGATTGAATGTTCCAATATTAATTGATCGTTCATGTTTAATTCCTTTGTAGGACTTGTTGATAAAGACCAAATGAAAAGCAACGATCTACATGCATTACCCACACACTCTGGCAAGGTATGTTAGGTGTAAAGGCTGATTTATGCTTCTGCAAACATGCACGGGTGTCGCCCGCAGACGTCCGCATGGGTGTTTGCCAACTTACTTGCATGTAACGTTAACGCGTGCAGTACGGGGCAGTGTCACATTTACTAAAACTAAAGAATGTACAGAAAATGGAGAAGCACCCAGAAATGGAAACCCGTTTCCACCTCCAGTAAAAGTGTAAACATTCTGTTTGAATGTTTTGGTTCTTTGTTTTAGTTCCGGATTTGGGTCTGGGCCCAACCCTCAATGCTACCAGATATACTTCCCTGCTCAACCAATCAGCGTTTGTTTGACGCACATGACCACAGCTACGTGCGACGCATTGTTGAGATTTTGGAGGGGTGTGCATCGACCCCTCGGCGAGCCTATGCGGGTTACGGTTACCCATAAACCCCTTCTCTGCATAGCTATGCAGAGACGCTTACGTGCATCTTCGTAGAAGCATAACTCCGGCTTATGTGATCATTGTCTCAATAAACCAACAAAAAAAAGATAATTCATTCAGAAATACGGATTGATTAATTCCTTCGGAATTAAAGATCGATTAATTTTCTCAGAAATACAGATTGATCAATTCGCTCAGAAATAGAGAGAGATTCATTACCCCAGAATTAGAGATAGATTAATTACCCCAGAATTAGAGATAGATTAATTACCCCAGAATTAGAGATAGATTCATTACCCCAGAATTAGAGATAGATTAAATCCCACATAATTGGAGAAAGATTAATTACTGTACCCCAGAATTGGAGATAGATTAAATCCCCCATAATTAGAGATGGATTAATTCCCCCACAATTAGAGATAGATTAAATCCCCCATAATTAGAGATAGATTAAATCCCCCAGAATTAGAGATAGATTAAATCCCCCAGAATTAGAGATAGATTAAATCCCCCAGAATTAGAGATAGATTAAATCCCCCAGAATTAGAGAAAGATTAAATCCCACATAATTAGAGAAAGATTAATTACCCCAGAATTAGAGATATATTAAATCCCCCAGAATTAGAGATAGATTAAATCCCCCAGAATTAGAGATAGATTTAATCTCCCAGAATTAGAGATAGATTAAATCCCCCAGAATTAGAAATTGATTCATTCCCCTGTAATTAGAGATAGATTAAATCCCCCAGAATTAGAGATCGATTAAATCCCCCAGAATTAGAGATAGATTAAATCTCCCAGAATTAGAGATAGATTAAATCCCCCAGAATTAGAGAAAGATTAAATCCCACATAATTAGAGAAAGATGAATTACCCCAGAATTAGAGATAGATGAAATCCCCCAGAATTAGAGATAGATTAAATCCCCCAGAATTAGAGAGATTAAATCCCACATAATTAGAGAAAGATGAATTACCCCAGAATTAGAGATAGATTAATTACCCCAGAATTAGAGATAGATTAAATCCCACATAATTGGAGAAAGATGAATTTCCCCAGAATTAGAGATAGATTAAATCTCCCAGAATTAGAGATAGATTAAATCCCACATAATTAGAGAAAGATTAAATCTCCCAGAATTAGAGATAGATTAAATCCCTCATAATTAGAGAAAGATGAATTACCCCAGAATTAGAGAAAGATTAATTACCCCAGAATTAGAGATAGATTAAATCTCCCAGAATTAGAGATAGATTAAATCCCCCAGAATTAAATCCCCCAGATTAAATCCCCCAGAATTAGAGATAGATTAAGTGCCCCAGAATAAATCCCCCAGAATTAATTCCCCCACAATTAGAGATAGATTAAATCCCCCAGAATTAAAGAAAGATTAAATACCCCAGAATTAGAGAAAGACTAAATCCCCCAGAATTAGAGAAAGATTCAATCCCCCCAGAATTAGAGAAAGATTAAATTCCCCAGAAGGAGAGATAGATTAAATCACCCAGAATTAGAGAAAGATTAAATCCCCCAGAATTAGAGATAGATTAAATCCCCCAGAATTAAATCCCCCAGATTAAATCCCCCAGAATTAGACATAGATTAAATCTCCCAGAATTAGAGTTAGATTAAATCCCCCAGAATTAGAGAACGATTAAATCCCACATAATTAGAGAAAGATTAATTACCCCAGAATTAGAGATAGATTAAATCTCCCAGAATTAGAGATATATTAAATCCCCCAGAATTAAATCCCCCAGATTAAATCCCCCAGAATTAGAGATAGATTAAATCCCCCAGAATTAAATCCCCCAGAATTAAAGAAAGATTAAATCCCCCAGAATTAGAGAAAGACTAAAGCCCCCAGAATTAGAGAAAGATTCAATCCCCCCAGAATTAGAGAAAGATTAAATTCCCCAGAAGTAGAGATAGATTAAATCCCCTAGAATTACAGATAGATGAATTCCCCCACAATTAGAGATAGATTAAATCCCCCAGAATTAGAGATAGATTCATTCCCCCGCAACTAGAGATAGATTAAATCCCCCAGAATTACAGATAGATTAAATCCCCCAGAATTAGAGACAGATTAAATCTCCCAGAATTAGAGATAGATTAAATCCCCCAGAATTAGAGAAAGATTAAATCCCACATAATTAGAGAAAGATTAATTACCCCAGAATTAGAGATAGATTAAATCCCCCAGAATTAGAGATAGATTAAATCCCCCAGAATTAGAGATAGATTAAATCCCCCAGAATTAGAGATAGATTAAATCCCCCAGAATTAGAGAAAGATTAAATCCCACATAATTAGAGAAAGATTAATTACCCCAGAATTAGAGATAGATTAAATCCCCCAGAATTAGAGATAGATTAAATCCCCCAGAATTAGAGATAGATTTAATCTCCCAGAATTAGAGATAGATTAAATCGCCCAGAATTAGAAATTGATTCATTCCCCTGTAATTAGAGATAGATTAAATCCCCCAGAATTAGAGATCGATTAAATCCCCCAGAATTAGAGATAGATTAAATCTCCCAGAATTAGAGATAGATTAAATCCCACAGAATTAGAGAAAGATTAAATCCCACATAATTAGAGAAAGATGAATTACCCCAGAATTAGAGATAGATGAAATCCCCCAGAATTAGAGATAGATTAAATCCCCCAGAATTAGAGAGATTAAATCCCACATAATTAGAGAAAGATGAATTACCCCAGAATTAGAGATAGATTAATTACCCCAGAATTAGAGATAGATTAAATCCCACATAATTGGAGAAAGATGAATTTCCCCAGAATTAGAGATAGATTAAATCTCCCAGAATTAGAGATAGATTAAATCCCACATAATTAGAGAAAGATTAAATCTCCCAGAATTAGAGATAGATTAAATCCCTCATAATTAGAGAAAGATGAATTACCCCAGAATTAGAGAAAGATTAATTACCCCAGAATTAGAGATAGATTAAATCTCCCAGAATTAGAGATAGATTAAATCCCCCAGAATTAAATCCCCCAGATTAAATCCCCCAGAATTAGAGATAGATTAAGTGCCCCAGAATAAATCCCCCAGAATTAATTCCCCCACAATTAGAGATAGATTAAATCCCCCAGAATTAAAGAAAGATTAAATACCCCAGAATTAGAGAAAGACTAAATCCCCCAGAATTAGAGAAAGATTCAATCCCCCCAGAATTAGAGAAAGATTAAATTCCCCAGAAGGAGAGATAGATTAAATCACCCAGAATTAGAGAAAGATTAAATCCCCCAGAATTAGAGATAGATTAAATCCCCCAGAATTAAATCCCCCAGATTAAATCCCCCAGAATTAGACATAGATTAAATCTCCCAGAATTAGAGTTAGATTAAATCCCCCAGAATTAGAGAAAGATTAAATCCCACATAATTAGAGAAAGATTAATTACCCCAGAATTAGAGATAGATTAAATCTCCCAGAATTAGAGATATATTAAATCCCCCAGAATTAAATCCCCCAGATTAAATCCCCCAGAATTAGAGATAGATTAAATCCCCCAGAATTAATTCCCCCACAATTATAGATATATTAAATCCCCCAGAATTAAAGAAAGATTAAATCCCCCAGAATTAGAGAAAGACTAAAGCCCCCAGAATTAGAGAAAGATTCAATCCCCCCAGAATTAGAGAAAGATTAAATTCCCCAGAAGTAGAGATAGATGAAATCCCCCAGAATTAGAGAGACGAAATCCCCCAGAATTAGAGAAATATTAAATCCTCCAGAATTAGAGACAGATTAAATCCCCAGAATTAGTGAAAGATTAATTCCCCCACAATTAGACATAGATTAAATGCCCCCGAATTAGAGATAGATTCATTCCCCCACAATTAGAGATGGATTAAATCCCCCAAAATTAGAGATAGATTAAATCCCCCAAAATTAGAGATAGATTAAATCCTCCAGAATTAAATCCCCCAGATTAAATCCCCCAGAATTAGAGATAGATTAAATCCCCCAGAATTAATTCCCCCAAAATTAGAGATAGATTAATTCCCTCAGAATTAGAGACAGATTAAATCCCCTAGAATTAGAGAAAGATGAATTCCCCCACAATTAGAGATAGATTACATCCCCCAGAATTAGAGATAGATTCATTCCCCCGCAACTAGAGATAGATTAAATCCCCCAGAATTACAGATAGATTAAATCCCCCAGAATTAGAGACAGATTAAATCCCCCAGAATTAGAGATAGATT